>NC_141105.1:39542257-39701972 GCF_041138505.1 Cibotium barometz
AAACAGGAGAGAGAGGAGAGATAAAAATATCTCATTATTTGGGAGTTTAAAACTCATTCAAGCATGTGAAATAGGCGCCTCCTTCATGAGGGGAATTCCCCTATACTGAGGTGTCAAAAATGCATCATTTCACCTAAATATCTCTCTTTTTTTTTACTATTAACCTTGTCCTTAGTCAACTCTTCATCTTATGTGAGTATTTACTCATTTTTGGGGGATTTTTCTTTTATTCTTCTATTTATATCCTCCTTAAATTTGGATGAATCTTATTGGTCCATAGGAACCTTAATTTAAAATTTTGAAAAAATCTTCACCCCCAGGATAATGCCTCTTGAACAGATTATACTTATAATGCCTTTTGAAAATCTTTTTGAACTTCTGTTTTAAGGGAACATATTTTAATAAGATGAGGTATTTTTCTATTCAAAAATATTTAAAAATTGAATTACCACTCTCTAGAAGATTTTCTCTCTCTAGGCCAAAACTGGTAGAAATAAGATCTTATATATTTTTGAAGAGGGATTTGATTACAGGGGAAGATGTTGGACATCTTGAGAGGCTGGGAGGAATCTTACATTCTCTCCCACTTGAAAATTGCGAGATGCCCTCATCTCGCAAACTGGGAGTAATCTCGCAAAACAGATCAGCTTCATTCTCCCAGGTGGCATCTTCAAAAGGATAGAACTTCCATTTTACCAATAATTCCCTGAGAATTCTGTTCATGAGAATCTTCTCTCGAACATCAAGAATTTCTTCAGGTTAGAGTTCCATCTACCCTTGGGTTGAAGAGGTTAGGATTTCATCATCAAGTACATGATTTGGGCTTGGCACATATTTCTTTAGAAGGCTTACATGAAATACATTATGAACTTTGAGATGAGGAGGCAGAAGAAGCTCAAGAATTTCTTCAGGTTGGAGTTCCATCTGCCCTTGGGTTGAAGAGGTTAGGATTTCATCATCAAGTACATGATTTGGGCTTGGCACATATTTCTTTAGAAGGCTTACATGAAATACATTATGAACTTTGAGATGAGGAGGTAGAAGAAGCTCGTAGGCTAAGTCACCTACTTTCTTTGTAATTAGATATGGCCCACAATATCTGGGGAATAACTTCTTGTACTTCCCAAGAGATAAAGAACTTCTTTTGGGCCATACTCGAATGAAAACCATATTTGCTTCTTTGAATTCTCTGTCCTCTTCTTATCTGCATATTGCTTCTGTCTATCCTGGGCACACTCTGGCCACATCCACTGCAGTGTAGGTTTATTTTATTGGGATCAGATGGGAAACTTTGGTTAGTTTGTCAACTACCACGAAAATGGAGTTGTAACCTGATTGCACTGAAGGTAATTGGAGAGACGAAAAACTCTCTCACTTGTAGCAAGAGTAGCATGATCCACGTGTAGCTCAATCCAATGGGATTTGCATCTCTTTCGGAGCTAGGGATTCAACCCGTACTGGTGCACAAAAGCTTATCCACAAATGGAGAGAATGCTAAGAATATTACTACTATTGACATAGACTTAACACACACACAAGCTCAATCTTGCCATTGCTCACTCACTCATCATCCCACTCATTCATGCATCCAATACAAGAAGAAAGCTAAGCTAATGCATACACAAGCTCAAAGCATGCTTCATTCTCAACAAGCACTTACTTCCCTAGCATGCACACAAACCTTGAAGCTATCAACAAAGAAACATGCACACTAGAGAATAGACATGAGAAGAGAGACAAACATCAACTCATTGCATTGAATTAAAAAAAGAACATTGCTCATACAATAATGTAAATGGGGAGAGAGAAGAGCTTGCGCCTCTATGGAAAAAGAGGGAGAGCTAGTCTCAAGAGAGCTCAAACATGAGTTTAGCCCAATGTGTCCATAAGCTCTCAAATGAGTCACTTTTTATACAAAAACTCTAAAACTCCCAAAAGTGGGATTATTGTCAAGCCCACTCCCACACTCATCTACAACTTGGAACTCTTTACAAGAGCCCTAAATAAGAATGTCACTTGTTTTCCTACTTGCATCTTTTTGTTGCATCCTTGCATTGATCTTCACTCGTCACGCAACACTCCCCCCTTCCTATTTTGCGAATGTCCTCGAGCGCGGTAGAAGCAAAAGCTGCAAAAAACAATGGATACAAGTAAAGCCTTTTATTGAAAAAAAACCCAGCAATGATAATTTCACACGTGAGCATACAAGTGAAAGGCTAATTAGAGTTTTAAAGAGTGCTAAAAGAGGTTAGTAAAGACTAGTCAAAGTGAGACTAAGTGGTAGATAGTGCTATGTAAAGGCAAGTGTGCTTGTACACCACAGGTTATGACCGCAGTCTCAATGTCTTACAAGTATTTAAGTTATTCCTAAGTGGCAAACCTACTCCTAAATATGAGCAATGGTGATTGGACCTCTTTTTTTTTTTCATTTGGTGTGTGTGTAAAAGATGATAAAGAGGAAGGTTCCATCCCAATGAGACGCAAGACCTCCGCCAAGAGATTCTAAAGGCCGCTAAGTATCTCAAGGGCGACAGACCCTTTTCTTTCTTTTTGACATAAGGAGTACCCCCATGAAGATGAGGGCATCGGTCTCACGGGCCCATAATGTACCCCAGAGTCCTACCATCATCTATCAAGGCGATAGAGTCCTTGAAGGTTTTTTCTTAATCTTTTAGACGTCAGTGTTCACCCCATGGTCTCACGGGCCCATAATGTACCCCAGAGTCCTACCAGCATCTATCAAGGCGATAGAGTCCGTGAAGGTTTTTTCTTAATCTTTTAGACGTCAGTGTTCACCCCATGGAAACCAAGGCATCGGCCCCAAGGTGCTAAGACAACCCCAGGTCCTACCAAGCATTCCACATGGCTGTAGACACGTCATGTCTCGATTCACTTGTATATATTTTCTAGGACACGATTTTGTAAATTTTTTATTAATCCTAGCACCTAGCCCATACCTAAGAGGTAGCTACCACTAGGGATAACTAATATACTTCGAGAGCATAAGATCTTGGCATACTCCGTTGGTATATATCCTACACCGTCTTCAAATAGAAATACCTTCTACTAAGTCCTCTAAGAATCTAGAAATCACTCACCACATTTTAACAACTAATCTAAAACTTAAACTAGCCAACTGTGTGTGAACATGCAAACAATATATCCAAAAGTTAAAAGCACATAAAGAATAAAAGATTATGATTTGAATACACCTATTGTAGTGATCGTTGATGTTGTGCGTTTGCATTGATGCATTGCTGATGTTGTGTGCAGATTGCTTCTCTTTGCTCTTTGTAGGCATTACATGTCTCCCCCCTTTCTAATTTATGTGCATGGTAGGTGGACTATTGGGGCGTGTTTGTATGCTCTTGTTTAGCTGAGATCTCTGCAAAATGTTTATTAACAAACAAGAAAAGAAAAGAAAGGAATAAAATTTGTTATTGGTGCCAATCACTGAATATAGCCGAGGGAAAAAACCCAGTGGGAGAAAAGTGCCCTGGCTTGTTGTTCTTATTGTGGAGTCGATAAGCTTACCCTTGCACTGGTGGTGGATCCGTGTCCACTTCTGTTGGAAAGATGGTATCAATCACTTCAGGATGCAAGGACAACCCTGTACAAAAACCGGCCTCTGGAGAAGGTGGTAGAGGAAGGAGTCCCTCATTGTTGTGCTTGAAACTCCTCAGGTAATCTACGTTGATTTGGTCCTCTCTCTGGTATTCTCACATTAAGAAGGTTATGGCATTGGGGTGTAATTCCCACAATTTGTTTCATTAATCCCGTGCCATATCGTCGAAAGTAAGAGCGGCATATCCAACAAATGTGTGAAGCTTCTCCTAATATGAGTCGTGCACACTCTTGACAATGTGGAAATGGGTGATGCTGTTGATAGAATAACGTGAAAGTGATGGCCACAGCAATTTTCACCTAAGGGAGCATAAAAGTACCTAGAATGAGTTTGAAAAGGAGGAGCACTATAACCCCCGCGATGTTCAGGTTGAGTACTATCAGGGTCAATGCATGGTGGACATGTATCTCGCCAAGTATCCATCTGGAGGTATCTGGTCGTAGAACAATGAAATTTAGAAACACTCATATCCATCATTACAATCCCAATCAAAAACATTGTAGATAAGATCATCTCAAAAAGAACACAATCCTCTAAAGGCATAAGGAATCACATTAGTAAATGTGAGACTATTCAAACACTGATCTACCAAAGAGCTTCAATTGTAGTGTTAATGCCTTATCTTTGGTTTTGGGTATGTCCTTCTTAAGAGGTGGGAATTTTAGCAATTATCGAGGAATTTGAGCAAGATAAGAGGATTTAGGCATTGAAGTGCTAGAATCTATGCTCAAAGGAGACTCATGTAAAGTTGGATTTGTCTTAGGTTCACAAGTTGATGGTGGAATTGTGTCACAAGGAGAAATTGGGACAACTGGTGATTCAATACATGTTTTGGGAAGGTCAACACAAGTAGATTTGTAGGTGCTATTACAACCACCTATCCTATCTTGAAGAGGTTGTGTTGATTTCCTTTGCATCCACTGATATGGAAAACCAAGGGTGGCTTTTGAAATCTTACAGATACACTCTTTTACCTCTAGCAAACCATGGCATTTGGGAAGCCAAAGTGCTATTGCACCCTCATAATAGCCTTGTGCTTTAAGAACATGCTTTGGGACCCAACGAGTAACAATCGGAGGTTTAGGCTTAGAAAAGATGTGCTTTTTAGGAGGCTTAGCAACTAGGCTAGATGGTACAAGTTTGTACGCATCTTTGGGTAGCCAAATTGATAATTCCTTCTTGCTTGGCCTTCTTTGAGCACTGACTAGAGTAGTTGGAACATGCCAGCCATGGCCCTCACTTGAGGACTCATCGATTATCCACATCATTTGTGTTGGAGCTTCAAGAGCAGATTTTGAAAGTGGGTTGTGTAAGGTAGAAACACCACCCTTTTGACATGATAAAGCTTGTGGAGTAGCAGATCCCAAGATGCAATCAGAATCAATTTGTAATTTGTATTATCTTTTCTTCCAATCTAATGAACAATTGGTAGCACTTAACCATGATCGACTGAGAATAGCCTCTACCACTGCCTTGGACTTACTTGCCACATAAAAGGGAACTGACATCTGGTGACCCTGAATGGACATCATAATGACACATTTTCCCTCTATAGGGTTATCTTCACCTGAGAAGCTTCGTAAGTCAATAGAAATGTGCACCAGTGTTGGTTGTCCCAAGGCTATCCATGTGTCAAACGAGAGAACATTATAATCTGCACCAGAGTCAATTAAGGCAGAGACAAAGTAGGTAGTCTCATGAAGATGAAGACACACTTGAATATTGAAAGGACCGACATATTGTTCATCAGTAGCCAACTGTAAGGCCAACATAGAAGCTTTGTGATGCTCCTTGGCTTTTGCAACTCTAGCTTTAGCCTCTTCTTGAGCCTGACGTTTAAGTAGGTCATGTGCTTCTTTTCGTGTGTGTGCAGCATGCATTTGTTGAAGCATGGCTTCAGTTAATGGTTCATTGTATTTCTTGAGATGACTTCCATTAATGAAGTTAGGCATTTGCTCACCTTCTAGTGTCTCTAAACGGACTGCACCACTTGGAGTAAGCTCATTAATCACAAACGGTCCTAGGCCACGTTTCTTGAGCTTTCTCTTATGCTTCTTAAGTGTGTACAAGAGCACAAGGTCCACTTTTTTGAATCGGCCAGTTGTTACATTTCTATCATACCATTGCTTTTGTCTCCTCTTCTCAGCATACATCCCCATAACCGCCAATAAGCGGGTCTCATCAAGCTTTTCCAATTCATCAATGCGTTGTGAAAACTCATGACCAGTCCAGTCCAATTGTTTAGCAACTCGTAGAGTAGGTACAACAAATTCAATGGGAAGAATTGCATCTAGTCCAAAAGCAAGCTCAAATGGGGTTGTGCCCACATATGTTTTATAGGCTGTCCTATATGCCCAAAGAACTGAGTGCAACTTTTGCTCCCAATCAGTTCTATGCCCTCAACAATCTTTGTGAGTGCTGTGCAGAGAATCTTGTTAGTACTCTCAGCTTGTCCATTAGTCTGGGGATGATAGGGTGCAGAACGCTTGTGAATTACCATAAATTCTTGAAGCAAAAACTCTATGACCTCATTCACAAAGTGCACACCTTGATCACTAACGATTTCAATAGGTAAGCCATAGCGTGTAAACACGTACTCATACACGAACTTGGCTGTGGTTCTGGCATTATTTTTAACTGTAGCCTTTGCCTCTACCCATTTGGTCAAATAGTTCGTTGCGACTATAATATATTCGGCATGCGTGTGATGAGCTGGAGGTTTAATGGGACCGACAAAATCAAAACCCCATTTTGCAAAAGCACGTGTGCTTTAACATAGGCCGCAATGGCATATTGTCCTTTGTGATGGGAGGTTTGGTCCTTTGACAATCATCACAATGTTTTACATATTCTTCGGCATCCATTTGTAAGGTTGGCCACCAAAGCCCAGACCACCTAATCAACTTAGCTGTGGTACTGCCCGAAAAGTGTCCACCCCCAACACCTGCATGTGCATGAGTTAAGATTTTCAAGTAGTCAGCTTCACATACACACATGCGTAAGTTGCCATCCTTGCCCCTCTTGTAGAGTTGGCCCTCTATCAGCATATAGTTTGCCGCTTCAACTTCAATAGCATGCTTTTGATATTTAGGAATTTTTTGATCAGTATGACCATGCTGAAGATAGTCCACAATATACTTACTCCAACTTGGTGTAGTTGAAATTTGGAATAATGTGACATTATGAATTGGCTATTGAATTTGACATGAAGCATAGTTACGAACAAATTTTTCAGCATCCGCATGCATGGTAGGCCACCATTGCCCATCCTGAGATATACGTCGCACACAAGTAGTAGCTGATGCATGGATTCCACCAATACCCGCATGTGCCCATTCCAAGATCTCCTCATATTGGTCAGGATTAGGTACAAGCCACAACACTCCATCATTACCCTGACGATATAATCTCCCTGAGATTAACTTGAATGGTTGCCATAGGTCCACATTAGGACCCGCTAGTTGTATCTGCCCACTTGTCAAAATTTCTAAGATGGATTCAGACCATTTAGGAGCTGTCTCTACTACAAGGAAAAGTGTTGAATCTAACATATCATCATCCACACCCACAGGAGCTTCGCCAGAGGTGATTCGAGACAAATGATCTGCCCTAAGATGAGTTGTTCCTTTTCGGACTGCCACTTCAAAATCAAACTCAAGAAGGATGATAAACCACCTCACAATCCTTCCAGTTGCACAAGGCTTATTCACCAAACATAGTAGTGCTTATGGTCCACAAAAAATATGAATTTGTTTGCCAAAAGGTAATGGCGAAACTTTTTCACTACATATATCATGGACAAACCTTCTCTTTCTGTTGTGGTATAATTCTTCTCAGCATTGTTCAACTGTCAACTAGCATATGAGATTGGGAAATCCTTATTATGTTCTCCTGATTGAGCCAAAATACATCCAATTGCAAAGTTTGAAGCATCAATATGGACATGAAAGATTTGGTTCCAATGTGGTGCCCGTAAGATGGGTGCAGTCACTAATGCTTGCTTCAACTTTTCAAAGGATTCCTCACACTCATCAGTCCAATTAAACTTTACAAGAAGAGCATATAATGGTCTGGCTAGGACAGCGTACATGTAGATGAATCGATGATAATAGCCACAATGTCCCATGAATATTTGTACCCCTTTAGGGTTGATAGGCCGAGGTAATGAGACAATGACATCAATTTTATCCATATCTGTTGAAATCCCATTGCGAGAAACAATATGGCCCAAAATTTTTCCTTGTCTTACCATGAATTTGCACTTGTCAGGATTCAAGCATATACGATAAACTTGACACTTTTGAACACAAGTCTGAGGTGTTCTATATGATCATCACGCTCTTGTGAGTGAACACATAAATCATCCATGAAGATCTCAAGAAATTGCCTAAGGTACTCCTTGAATACATGACTCATTAACCGCTGAAAGGTTGCTAGTGCATTTATTAGACCAAATAGCATAACACGATAGGCAAAGATGCCATCTTCAGTAGCAAAGGCGGTCTTGTGTTGATCCTTTGGATCAATTGACACTTGATTGTAACCGGAGAATCCATCCAAGAAACTATATGCCTTTTTCCCTACAACTCATTCCAGAACATGATCCGTGATGATTGGAAGTGGGTAATGATCACGTACAGTAGCTGCATTTACCTTCTTGAGGTTTACACATACTCGAAGTTTTCCATTTTTCTTCGGCACCACTACAATAGGGGAGACCCATTCAGTGTGTTCAATCTCATAGATAAATTCTGCCTCTAAGAGCTTGTCTATTTCTTCTTTTATCTTTCGTGCAAAATTCTTATTGTAAGTATAAGGACGTTGCTTGGAAGGCTTTGCATCCTCTCACAATGGAATTGTATGCTGACATATGCTTGGATCAACTCCTTTGAGGTCTTTATAACTCCAAGCAAAAACATCGCGATACTCCTTTATTGTTTGAATTAATAACTTCTCCTCATCTAAGGACAAGTCTGTGGCAATCCACACATAGCGAGGCTCTTCTCCTGGCGTAGTGATATCAATTTTTTTTGCATCTTCTGGGCCATCATATGAAACCCCTGGCATGCTTGGTTTTTGTCGCATGGGCTGTTGAAGAACAATCTTCCGATCTTGAAGAGTGTACTGTGTGAAGTTGGGGGGAACATTGAGACCCTGTTCTTGTCCACTTGAGTCATCACTCATTGAAGACCATGCGGTTTTGAGCTCTCCTTTGCAATCTTGCATCAGATTTTTTTGTTCAACCCCCGTTATCTTTGCACTCTCGACATTCTCTTTTGAATCGGTTTTAGACTTGAGTTTTGGTTTTTGTTTCTTCGTTTTTTTGCGATTTTTGCTAATAGTTTTTAGCTTTTCTCCTGGTTGGAATCCATTTGATCGTCTTACTTGGTCTTTGATTAGTATCTTGTGCTTGGACATAGTATAGATATCCATTCTTTCCTGAGAAGTGAGGTGGTGGTCGAGAGTGTTCATTCTTAAACTCCTCCTTTTCTTTTTGTAGTCTCTCACGTCGTTCCCTCTCTCATCTTGTTTATGGATTCTCTTATGGCTCTTACAGCATTTATGTTTAGGTTGGCTTCGAGGGATCTCTACTTGAACCTCCCTTCCTCTCAAGAGCAGGCGTGCCTTTCCTAACTCTTCCTCAGGGATTATCACATCATTATCAAAATTAGAGTCCCATCCATCTTCCTATCATTAGCAGATTCGAGTGTCAAATCCTCCACTGAGACTTCCTCTACATGCAGTGCTATTGTGGACGCATCCCCATAGTACAAAACATCTAGAAGATCACGTGGTTGTACCATTCGTATAGGAATAATGTCATATCCATCTGAGTCATAAAATTGAATTGGCTTAGGTAAAGCAGATGTTGATAATGTTGCAAGGACATGACTCCATTCTAGTGGATCAATTAAGTGCTCAGGGAAGGGTTGTGGAATGTATGCCTCATCTGATGCACTTCGAGTACCCTTAAGTCTCTCAGTGTTGAAACCCCTACATGAGGCTCCACACATCCACAGATCTTCTCGCCCATCTGACAATGTAACTCTTGAGCCCTCAGATGAAGCAGAATCAAACTCATCTATTGGAGACCTTGTTACATCACAATATGAGTGATTCTTTAGGTTGACCCTTGTGATGACAGAATCATGTCGGAGGTACAAATAATTGTATCCCCAATCTTGAATCATTTGAAATTGTCGCATGAATGGTCTACCCAATATCACTTCATAGTTTGGATGTTTTCCAAAATCCACTACTGTAAAGGTGTGCTCATATTCAATTCCACATGTGGTGACCAATATGTTCTCAAGCAGCCCAAGGGGATGTTCTAAGCTTCCATCTGCTAGCTGCAAGCACATCTTGGTACTCCTAATAGCTGGTTTGCCCCACTTTTCCCAAATGGACCTTGTCACAATGCCCACTCCTGCACCACTATCAAGTATTGCAGTTGAAGCTACTTTTCGCACTTCTAATGGGAGGGTAGCATTTCCCTGATCGTCCTCACAAAATTTTCCTACTTTGTTGATAGGAACTGGCATAACATGCTTTGTCTCAGGATGTATAGTACAATGATGGTTACCATTTTGTAGCAATACCTGATTTGACAAACATGTGGCAATATCATTCCACAACTCAGGTCGAAGCTTTATCAAATCAAGCAAAGGTAAGGTACAAGCCACTGGTGCTGACAAAATAGCTTACACGATACCCATATCCATCTCCTTTGTCAACCTTTTATGCATAGAGGGTATCCTCAAGGTTTGAGAACAGTTCTCATATTCTCCCAAATATGATGGTAAGGTTTTCATTGTATGCTTACTTCTAGGAGAAACAATTGTTTGAACTTCCTCCTGGATGCTTGGGCGTCTAAAACTGTTTTCTGTGCCCCTGGTAAAATCCACCTCAAAGAATGGAGGTGAAATAATAGAGGACATATTCTCATTAACTTTCTCATTAACTGCTGCCCACATCTCATTTGCCATGTCCTCGTTAGCATCAATAACTTCATCATTGCATGGGAAGGCAAGGCTAGGTGGTGGCAGAATACCTTCTTTCAATGGGGTGTCAATTGGTGCAGACTTCTCGCTATGAGATTGTGAGATGAGCTTACTTTTCATTTCCCGACTTGATGACACTTCTGGTATGGTTTCTAATGTTGGCTTAAGAGAGGTTGGGCCCCGAGGGATAGGTGGAGGTGGTCCCTCAAGTATTGATTGAGATTCCCTAATGAGTTGCTGATGTACAGCTAGATTGATCTTCTCCCCCGAGGGTTTAGGTATTCTTGAAGCTTCTTGGGTAGCTCAGATAAAGCTGCAATGCGACTTATATGAGCATCAATGATGGAATCTAGAGTCTCATTCACCTTATCCACAAAAATAGAACCCCCAGAACTATCCTCGGTCGTACTAGCCTCATCTTGTTTAGCACTAGGCCCAGGTTGAGGTTGATGCTCCTCATGCACTTCTTGGGATGTAAAAACTTGATCCCTCATGTTTTGTTTAGAGGCTTCTTGAGAACCAGTGGATGCACTTTTAGTTCACTTGTTGTGGTTCTTTTTCCTCCTAGTGGTCCTTTTTCTATTGGAATGTAGGGTCTTGTCCACTAGATTTGTCTTTGCATCCCTAGTTCGAGGTGTCTCATCAGTCTGCATTTCGGCATTTCGTGTCTGTGATCTAGTCATGACTCTAAGTGGCATGACATCCTCATTCTCTGATGAAGGTGGCGATGGAACTGCCCCCCTACAAGGTTGAGTGATACCTTGGGTTGAGAGGTGCCTTCCTCATGTGGTTTCAGCAAACAATCCTTTGGGAAGTGTTCTACACAACACCCTAGACAATATCTTTCAATTGGTGGAAACTGTGGTACTGTTGTATTGGATCGAGCTGCTTGCCTTGAGCGATGTGGACAATCACGAGCCCAATGGGGTTCTCCGCACTCATAACAGGGGCCCATTAGTTTGGCTTCTACTTTCCTTTGCTGCCATTGACCTGAGGGGCCTGGAGTCCTAGGTTGGTAGCCGCCTAGCAACATCAAAGAATTTTGTTCCCCTGGTTGGCTTGGATATGCGGGACACAACACCCTAGACAATCCTTTGGGAAGTGTTCTACACAACACCCTAGACAATATCTTTCAATTGGTGGAAACTGTGGTACTGTTGTATTGGATCGAGCTGCTTGCCTTGAGCGATGTGGACAATCACGAGCCCAATGGGGTTCTCCGCACTCATAACAGGGGCCCATTAGTTTGGCTTCTACTTTCCTTTGCTGCCATTGACCTGAGGGGCCTGGAGTCCTAGGTTGGTAGCCGCCTAGCAACATCAAAGAATTTTGTTCCCCTGGTTGGCTTGGATATGCGGGACACAACACCCTAGACAATCCTTTGGGAAGTGTTCTACACAACACCCTAGACAATATCTTTCAATTGGTGGAAACTGTGGTACTGTTGTATTGGATCGAGCTGCTTGCCTTGAGCGATGTGGACAATCACGAGCCCAATGGGGTTCTCCGCACTCATAACAGGGGCCCATTAGTTTGGCTTCTACTTTCCTTTGCTGCCATTGACCTGAGGGGCCTGGAGTCCTAGGTTGGTAGCCGCCTAGCAACATCAAAGAATTTTGTTCCCCTGGTTGGCTTGGATATGCGGGACTTTCAAAGAGATTTTCTTTGAATGAATATGATGCATATTCCTCCTCCAAATAGCCTGGGTTTACCAAGTCTCTACACATATTTGAATTGTCGTAGTCAACAACCCTCACAGGAGCAGTCCCAGGAGCAGGAGGTTGAGCTCCAAGAACAGGTCGTGCTTGCTCTTGTGCCATCGGTGGCTTACGTTCAAAATTAGTATACTGTTGATGCATTTGTGGAGCCACTCCACCCCTTTGCTACTCACGCTCCTGTCTCATTCTTGCAATGCGAGTACATTCCTGTGTGGTGTGGGTACAGGCTTGGCACCACTTCTTTGTGGGTTGGTTTGTGACTAGAGGAGAAAAGGTATTACATTCTTCAGTTTTATGGTTACCGTCACATGCCCCACAAAGATGAGGACCTGTAGGTAGTACACTCCTCATTCGTTGCTGCTGTTGTTGTGGCTGCATGGGTGGGCGATAGGTTTGTCCCAATCTCCTTAGTACTAGGTTAGCTATCTGGTCTAGATTTACTAGCGCACTAGACCCTGAACTTTGGTCATCACCCCACTGATCTCTAGGTTTCACCTCAGGGCCAGTACCATCTTGGAATTTGAAGTTATATGTGAAATCCATAGCATCATGGCAACACTCATTGAAATTTGTATGCTTCTTTGCATAGAGATGTGTATGCAGTGTTGAATTTTTGAGTCCTTTTAAGAAGAGAGAAATTAATCGACTCTAGGTGGGCTTCTCATCTTCTGGGCAACGATTAATGTACTGCTTCATCCTATTTACACAATCTCTAACACTCTCAGTCTCGCCTTGCTTGAAAGAGTAGATGTTTGCTACTATGTCATGTTGAATCCCCATCAAGGAAAAAGCAGCAATGAATCTCTCTTCCAAAACTCGTAAAGAAGATTTATCTGAAGCCTCTAGTGCCTGAAACCAAGCAAGGGCCTTTCCCTGAAGAGTGAGCCCAAATCCTTCAATTTGAGTATGCTTGTCAGTCACTTGCTCAGTTCGAACAGCTTGCCTAAATGCTGCTACATGGTCATATGGATGTCCTGACCCTTCGTACTTCTTTACCAGTTTCTGAAGAGTTAATGGCCTTACTTGTCTTCAATACTCATCATAGGGCCTACGGCTTCTCACTCTCAGTGGGAATTGTTCCTCTCTTTGGTAAGATGGTCCACATGCATCCCAAATTGGTGTGGGTCTCCTATTACCTGCCTCACCAACCCCCTCCAAAGATCTTGTTACCCGCATTTCAGGAGGTGCATTTATGGGAGGCCGAGTTGGCTCCCCTACCCTTCGATTGTCATAGTGAGAGAAACGTTGTTATGGTGTGATCTGTGGTCGCACTTTTGGTGTAGGATAATATCTTGGTGCTAGAGTTGGGCTACTTGCAATGGTCCACTTTGATGTTGAGGGTTCCTCTCTAGTGAACTCTCTTAGGGGAGGAGCAACAGTTTCTCCAAGAAAGGCTATCTCTCCTAGTTTAGCTGTATTTGTTGAGAACACTTCCATGAATAATGGTTGTCCTTTCCACGTGAGCTCTCGAATCTCCTTCCAATCTAAGGTTCGGTATTCATTGGCCCATTTATCAACGATTCGGTTCATGTGTCCTGCAAGCTTCTCGACTACCGCCACAAGTGCTAGAGGAAGATCTAGCTTTGGCAATCTAGTTGTGGCATAATATCCTTCTAAAGAGTCCTTATAGACCTCTTGAAGTGGGTCATCCTGTAAGACCTTTGTCACTGGAATTTGTTGTACAAACTCCCATTGGTTCTCAGCCCCCTGATCCACTTTGCTCTTGCCTTTCCTATCCCTTTCCAAATTTAGATCTACAAGAAGTAAATCATCTATGGATGGCTTTGAGGACTGGGCATTGGATGGTCCAAGCATGTCCGGCTCAATGAGCCAATCATCTCTAGACTCCCTTACTCTGGAAAGCTTTAATAAGTCTAAGAACTCGCTTTTAGAGAGCTCCCCTAATTTGTCTACATTCTCTAGATGATAGGTGACTTCGTAGCGAACACCATCTCCACCCATGTACATGTTACCCTGGTCATTGACTAGAGGTGCTCTATCAAGTTCTGAGAAAAAGTCTGCGATCTTAACAAGATACCGTTGTTGTGGATCCCTAAAGATCTCAGCTCCTTGAGCATTCATGTAGACATATTGAAGTCTCACATTGAGTGGTAACCCCATGGTGTCGGCTTCAAATGGATTAAAAGATCTTGTGGGTGTCCTATTTGGGGCTAAGGGATGACTATTTGACGGCCCTAGATTGTCCATGGACAATGAGCTAGTTGTTCTGGAAAGGGTATCAGATTGGGATTCGGAAAAGGTTTCAGCAATATCTGCCAAATTTCCTACTGATTGGGTCCCACTTTCCTACGTAGGTACTCTAGAAGGTGCCCTAGGCCCTATGGCAGTGTCTATGTGACGTCCCGACCGCAAGTGCATAAGGTCAAATTTTTTTGGGTTTTTTTGTTTTTTGTTTGTTTTGTTTTGTTTTGTTTTGTTTTTTTTAAACAAATAAATATACATATATATATATATATATATATATATTTAAACCCTACCTATCCACTAAATGCATCTAACATGAATATGTGTGTAACTATCTATTCCTTTTAAAAAAAATAATTTTTTTAATTTTTATTTTTATTTCTAATTACACAAAAATATGAATTATGCTAAAAAAATACTAATTATGCAGAAAATTTTAAAAATTTTAAAAAATGCAAGTTACACTAATTATGCAAAAATATTTTACAAAAGTTTTTTAAAAAAAGCCAGAATATGCAGGAAATATGGACTCCTAAAAAAATGTGGACTCCTAAAATTACAAAATTTTTACTTATTTTCTTATTTTCTTTTTCTTATTTTTTTAAAATTATTTTTAATTCTTTTATTGTTTTTTTCTTTTTATTTTTATTATTTATTTTTTTTAAAAAATATAAAAAACATGAAAATTAACAAAAAAATATAAAATATAAAATATAAAATAAAAAGTACTAACCTTATCCTTGCAGCCAGCGAATCGTGCGATCCCTGCGCCTTCGCCTTCGCAGCCTTATCCTTGTCTTCTGCGCCTGCTCCTTCAGCTTTCTTCACTGCCTTCTACATGCCCCTTTCTCTGCTTGCTCTCAGCTGCTGGCTTCGCAAACCATCGGCAAGTCGCCTCCACGCTGGCCAGTCATGACGCTCGCCGCCTTCTCTCTCAGTCAGCCGACAGCTGCAGCCAGTCGCCTGGCCCAACTTCTCCTTCGCTTCCTCCTTGCTACAGCCACCTAAGCTGCACAACACCGCCTTCCTTTCTCCTAGCCGCCTTCGCCCGTCTGCTTGCTTCGCCTCCTCTTGGCTGCCTACCGGCCCTTAGCTGCAGGCGCCTCAGCTTCTTCCTGTCGGCTTTCGGATCATTGCTGACCTTCGCCGCCCACACAGCCTTCGCACCAGCCCTTCACAACCGCAGCAGCAGTCGCCACCTCTTTCCACGCGGCCGCCCTGCAGCCGGCCAACTTCTTGACTCCAAGCACCCCGCTTGCTTCCGCTTGTGACCCGGACAACTGAACCAGATAGAGCGCAGTCCGCACTCCTCCAATGAGACTCCGCCAGCGCACCTGCTACACCCAACGAGACCGACTTGTTAAAGCTGGAAAGAGGAAAACTCTACCGCTTTCTCAACTAAAGCTAGGTGGTGCTCTCGACATTGGCTACTACAGCCTTCGAAGCCACAACTTCTGCGCGGCCACCCCACGGCCTCAAGCCTCACCCTCGCCGGCCTTCAGAGCGAGCTAGCCAACAGCCGCCTTCCCTCCTTTTATTATTATTTATTACTAATTACATGTTAGCGAAAAGCCTGAAATGACAAAAAACAACGAAGGTAAGCATAATGAACGGTACTTGAAAAAGCATAAAAGCAATAAAACATAAAAAAACAATGCGGGAGAAACCTCAACTGCTCAATGGGTTTTTCTTATCCTAACCTTATCCACTCACACTAGGATCGCACACCCGAACTTAACCTAATCACTTAATGGTTTTGCAACCAAAAGAGAAAATAGTGGTGGTTTTCACACACTCTCAACCGGATTTGAGTCTTCTCCCCGGCAGCGGCGCCAATGGAGAGACGGAAAAATCTCTCACTTGTAGCAAGAGTAGCATGATCCACGTGTAGCTCAATCCAATGGGATTTGCATCCCTTTTGGAGCTAGGGATTCAACCCGTACCGGTGCACAAAAGCTTATCCACAAATGGAGAGAATGCTAAGAATACTACTACTATTGACATAGACTTAACACACACATAAGCTCAATCTTGCCATTGCTCACTCACTCATCATCCCACTCATTCATGAATCCAATACAAGAAGAAAGCTAAGCTAATGCATACACAAGCTCAAAGCATGCTTCATTCTCAAGCACTTACTTCCCTAGCATGCACACAAACCTTGAAGCTATCAACAAAGAAACATGCACACTAGAGAATAGACATGAGAAGAGAGACAAACATCAACTCATTGCATTGAATTAAAAAAAGAACATTGCTCATACAATAATGTAAATGGGGAGAGAGAAGAGCTTGCACCTCTATGGAAAAAGAGGGAGAGCTAGTCTCAAGAGAGCTCAAACATGAGTTTAGTCCAATGTGTCCATAAGCTCTCAAATGAGCCACTTTTTATACAAAAACTCTAAAACTCCCAAAAGTTTCCTATGTGGGATTATTGTCAAGCCCACTCCCACACTCATCTACAACTTGGAACTCTTTACAAGAGCCCTAAATAAGAATGTCACTTGTTTTCCTGCTTGCATCTTTTTGTTGCATCCTTGCATTGATCGTCATGCAACAGTAATCCAGTAATAAACTCCATACTGATACATTCCCACTTCATCTGGGGGATGTCCAATGGATGTAACTTCCCATATATTTTTACTCTTTCAGCTTTGACTTTTTAGCATGTCAGACATTGACGTACATGATTCAATACATCCTTTTTCAGACAAGGCCAAAAGAAGCTTTTCTTTATAGATATGTAGGTTTTGATGAAACCTAGATATCCTGCTATAAGGCTATCATGGGCTTCATTCAAAATTTGACCCTTGGTTCCCTCATCATTGGGGATGCACAGCCTACGATTATAATACATAATGCCATCATCCACCAGGCTGTACCCTTGAACTCTGTTTTGAAAAGATGCAGGGGGAAAGAGAGCTTGAGCTCTTGCAAGCACACACACACTTACAAAACCCTAATATAGAACACACGAGATGAGAGGCTGAAAATCTTCTTCTTCTTCACTCAACACTCAACACACCATATACAAAGATAAGAGTACACATAATATGAAAGGTACTCAACCAATACATACAAGGGTTCTCTATAGTGTGAACCCAACTAAATGAGCTGGCGCTATAACTATGCCAGTCTCTAGAATGGCTATCACACAGCCTGTCATCCCACTGGCTGCATATCACCCAAGATCTCACCAACCATGCCAGTGGTATAAGTGTGGGGCCTATCCCCCAAGCGGGTCATCAGTGTCCAACCACCTCACTAGATGAGCTCGATATCTCAACACTCCCCCTCGAGCTCAACTCCATCTCATGTACACCAAGTGAAGCCCTGAATCTACGGAGCTTCTCTGTACCCAATGCTTTGGTGAAGATGTCAGCTACCTGATCCTGTGTGCTGACATAAACAAGGTCAAGGTCTCCTACCAAGACCTTCTCTCTGAAAATGGTAGTGGACCTCTATATGCTTTGTACGAGCATGAAAAATTGGGTTCCTGGCCAATTGTATATTGCTAATGTTGTCACAAAAAATGACAACTTGTCTATCCACTGATAGACCCAAATCTGCAAGTAGCTTTCTCAACCAAGCTACCTCACATGCTGCCATATAGCAGCTCCTCTGTACTCTGTCTCTGTACTGGATAGAGCAACCGTAGGCTGCTTCTTGTTGCTGCTCCAAGTCACAGCAGCACTCCCCAAAGAAAACATGAAGCCACTGGTAGATCTTCTATCTGAGATACTACCAGCCCAATCAGCATCTGTGTACCCATGTACACATATCTCTGTCAAACCAGAGTGCTATTTCTGGTAAATTTGTGTGTCTGGCAAGATGTCAAATGATGGCATAACCCAGATTGTGGCTGAGAAGCTTGATAAGAAAACAACTTCCATGCTTGGAGGTTCAGGTTGACTAATTTCCTGATGGGAAAGGGCTATTGGGACTACATATAGAAGGTGAGCATGAAGAGGCACCGGAGATACCGGACATAAATCCGACTACTGCAGATGTGAAAGAGTTTAAAGACTAGAACCAAGGAGCCAAGAAAGTTATGTATTGTCTCTCCATTAGTATACAGGACACCATGATTGGGCACATTCAGGATGCCAAGTTATGTATTGTCTCTCCATTAGTATACAGGACACCATGATTGGGCACATTCAGGATGCCAAGTTCCCCAAGGAGGTGTGGGACACCTTGGTAAAACTCTATGAAACAAATACCAAGGCACGTAAGATACAGTTGAAGAATGAACTTCATACTATGGAGAAAAAGAGCATGTCTATGAATGACTATGCATTGAAGATAAAGGGTATTGTGGAATCCCTTGCATCTATTGGTGTGTCAGTAGATGATGATGATAAGGTGGAAGTCTGTCTACGTGGTCTCGGGCCACAATACAAGGCATTCAAGACGTCTATTCAGACTCGGAACATTCCCAACTTTATAAATTTGGTGTCTATGTTGATTATAGAAGAGAAGAGCTTGGGTGAAGACCAACAGTCTTCACAAAACAAAAACAGTTCAGAGCAAAAGACTTTCTACACAAGTTCAGGAAGAGGGCGAGGTAGAGGAGGCCTGGACACGGTCAAGGAGGTGGCCGAATAGGTAATCAAAATTATGGTCAGCAGCAGCAACAACAAAAGTCCCATAATACACAACAACAACATCAACAACACACAGGTGGAAGAGGAAAATTCAGAGGTAGGGGGAGTCAAAGAGGACGTGGAAATTGGCAATAATGATGCACGTGAATGCTTTTATTGTGGTAAGCCTGGACATGTGCAAGCAAAATGTTATAAGAAGTAGGCTGACATGCAAAATGGGAAAGTGTAGCAGAACAACTATGCATCCTCAAGCAGAAACAATGAGGATAATGAAAGGTTGTTTGTTATGCAGCATGTCATGAATGCCATGTCTGAAAATGTTGAAGCAGCACAAAAAGATGATGTATGGAATGTGGATTCAGGTGCTTCGAACCACATGACAAGTCATGGGGAGTGGTTCGAGGAGATGAAAAACCTTGAAAGACTAGGTTTTGTGGAAACAGGGGATGACACTGCTCATCCAATTGCCCATGTTAGAGATGTGCCATTGTCTATGCAGGATGGCAAAGTGAAGTACCTTGCAGATGTACTTCACGTTCCGAACATAACAAAGAATCTGGTTTCAGTTGGCCAGATGATTGAGCAGGATTTGCAGGTTTGGTTTAACCTTGATGGTTGTTATGTTGAAGACTTTAAAGGCAAGTGCAGGTTGGTTGCAAAAGGCAACAGAGTGGGCAGAATGTTTACGTTGAAAGTAGACATGCCTGAAATGAGTGCTGCGATGCTTGCAAATGGTTCAGTAATTGTTACAGACACAGACATTTGGCATAAAAGAATTGGACATGTGAATGTGCAGAGAATGAAGTCTATGCAGACTAAAGGAATTGTGACAGGGCTGCCAAAGTTTAAAGTGGAAGGTATGCAGAGAATATGTGAAGCATGCCAATTTGGAAAGCAAACAAATCATGTATTTCCACGTAACAGATATGTGAGCAGAAATGCACTAGATGTTGTGCATTCAGATGTATGGTGGGGTCCTACGAAGACCATGTCTATGGGAGGCTGCCTGTATTATGTGACATTCATTGATGACCACACAAGGAAAGTGTGGGTATATTTCATGAAGGGGAAGAGTGAGGTGTTCACTCACTTTCAGAATTTCAGAGTTTTGGTTGAAAAACAAACAGGGAAATATGTAAAGTGCCTAAGGTCAGATGGAGGGGGAGAGTACTTCTCCAATGAGTTCTCTGAATTTTTGAAGAAGAATGGTATTCGGAGATAGTTTACATGCAGATACACTCCGCAGCAAAATGGAGTTGCTGAGCGGAAAAACAGGCACATTGCTGAGATTGCATGAGCATTGATGGAAGAGAAGAATATGCCGCATAGCTATTGGGCTGAGGCTGCTTCTACAACAGTATACATCATGAAAAGGACTCCAACTGTAGCCATACATGATGTAACTCCAGAGAGGAGAGGTTTACTGGCACAAAACCTGATTTGTCTCATCTGAAAGTCTTTGGATGCATTGCATATGTGCATGTGCCAGATGAGCTGAGAACTAAGCTGGATCCAAAAGCTGAAAAATGTGTGTTTATTGGATATTCCCTTGAGCAAAAGGGATACAGGTGTTATAACCCTGCTACACGTGAGTTGAGGGTAAGCAGGGATGTTGTCTTTGATGAGATGAGCAGCTGGTATGCTGCTGAAAAAGAAGCTGTTGGGGCTGATGTGAGTGGAAGTGTGGTTGCACAGAATGCAGGTCAGCTATCACAGTCTTTGAGTGGACTTGGAGAGTCCTCATCTAGTGGGCCTGTTGATAGACCATGGAGTGGCAGGCTATGTCATAATACCAGTCTTGGAAATGTGATTAGTACATCACGTAAAGGAAAAGAGAAAGTGGTTGAGCCCCTTGGTATGCCTGACATTTCTGCAGGGCATTCTCATGTTGATGGAGACTCTAGTGGCTTAGAGATGAGCCTTGATGTGAGGAGCTTAGGATCCCAGCTATGAGAACACCTGGTGTAAAGAAGGCTATGGAAGCCATGAATGAAAATCTGCGAAGATCTGGGAGAGTAAAAAACCCTATGCAGAGGTTTACCCATGATGGTTATGTGGCACATCATTATGCTTATATGGCAAAGGCTGTGTAGGTTATAGAGCCCACATGCATTGATGAGGCTATTGTGGAAATGTGTGTTGGGAGAAAGCTATGGATGAGGAGATGGATGCACTATATGGAAATGAGACTTGGGATTTAGTGCAATTGCCTGAAGGCAAGAAATCCATTGGATGCAAGTGGGTGTACAAAGTAAAACATAACAGTGATGGAAGCATAAATAGGTATAAGGCCAGATTAATAGCCAAAGGATATGCGCAGACATATGGCATTGATTATGAGGAAACCTTCAGCCTAGTTGCCAAGATGGCAACAGTGAGAGTTATGATAGCAGTGGCTACGTCAAAGCAATGGTCTTTACATCAGATGGATGTAAAGAATGCATTCTTGCATGGGGATTTGCAAGAAGAAGTGTATATGTTGCAGCCACCTGGTTATGAGGATGTGAGTCACCCCGAGCATGTTTGCAGGTTGAAGAAAGCCTTGTATGGCTTAAAACAAGCACCAAGAGCATGGTTTGACAAGATTTGAGAATATCTTGTTACCATTGTCTTTCATGTAGCCAATGCAAACTTCTCGCTATATGTGAGACACAGTGATAGAGGGGTTGTGCTTGTTGTCATCTATGTAGATGATTTGATCATTACGGGGGACCATGATGTAGAGATCCTTGATGTAAAGATCTTGCTTAGACAGAAGTTTAAGATGAAGGATCTGGGGAAGCTCAGATATTTCTTGGGCATTGAGGTGATTAGATCACCACACATGGTATTGGATTACTGCAGAGACAGTATGGCTTGGACATGTTGTCCAAGTATGGTATGATAGGCTGTAAGCCTATCTCAGTGCCATTGGATCAGAATGGCAAGTTGAGTGCAGATTCAGGAGACATTTTGGAGGATCCTACTATGTATAGGCGCATAGTAGGAAGCTTGATCTATATGATGATCACCAGACCAGATTTGAGCTATGCTGTTGGGTTGGTGAGTCAGTTTATGCAGGTTCCACGGAAACCGCATTTGGATGCATTGAGATACATACTGAGGTATGTGAGGTCTACTTTGCATTGAGATGCATACTGAGGTATGTGAGGTCTACTTTGCATTGTGGACTATTCTATGAGACTGGATTGTCCTGCACAAACTGCTGTATTTTCTACAGAAGCGGTACTATAGTACTCTCAAATGTCACAACCAGTGACTTCAATATGCGTACATACACCCAATGGCAACTGTTGACCTCTTTGCAGCACCCACAGTGTCTGCACAACTAATTTGTCTTCCTGCAGTTCTTAAAACAGAGTTTTGCAGAGAATCGATGACTTGCCTGCAGTGCTCGGCTTTCTGAAAAACGGAGGTCCAGATACGCCTGAAACGCGTTTTCGGCCCATAAAATTTTTATCCGATAGGACATTATAGTTGTCCTATAGCTTTACTCCCACGAAGAAAGCTCCTCAATCAGAGATCGTTTGCCGGTGCCTCCCGTAGAGCTCCCGACAAGGGTGTAGTCTCACCAACACAAATAGGGAAGAGTAGTTGAAGCTCTTACCCTCGTACCGCTTCCTATGGTTCTCTTGCTTGCAGCTCAGCCCTTAGCATGAACTTGGCTCTAATACCATGAAAAGATGCAGGGGGGAAGAGAGCTTGAGCTCTTGCAAGCACACACACACTCAGAAAATCCTAATAGAGAACACACGAGGTGAGAGGCTGAAAATCTTCTTCTTCTTCACTCAACACTCAGCACACCATATACAAAGATAAGAGTACACATAATATGAAAGGTACTCAACCAATACATACAAGGGTTCTCTATAGTGTGAACCCAAAAATACATACAAGGGTTCTCTATAGTGTGAACCCAACTAAATGAGTTGGCGCTATAACTATGGCAGTCTCTAGAATGGCTATCACACAGCCTATCATCCCACTGGCCACATATCACCCAAGATCTCACCAACCATGCCAGTGGTATAAGTGTGGGCCCTATCCCCCAGGCGGGTTATCAGTGTCCATCACCTCACTAGATGAGCTCGATATCTCAACATATTCAACTCCTGAGGAGTTTTGCTTTCCTGGATAAGTAGGCTAGCAATAGGGCCAAAGAATCTATCCTACATGATCTTCTCTCTTGCTTCAATAATCAAAGGATTTGATATTACAGTAATTGCAAGCAAGGAGGGTTTTCTGCTGAGGGCATCTGCTACCACATTTTCTTTGTCTGAGCGGTACTTGATTTCAAAGTCAAATTCCTGCAGGGTCTGCATCCACCTTCTTTGGCGCATGTTGAGGTCCTTCTGAGTGAAGATCCACTTTAAACTCTGATGGTCTATCACATCAAAGTGAATCTTTTTCCTAGTAGGTAATGTCTCCACAACTTTAAGGCATAGACTACTGAAAGTAATTCCAGGTCATGGATAACATAATTCCTCTCATGCGTTCTGAGCTTTCGGGATTCATAGGCCACTGCATGACCTTCCTGCATGAGTGCACCTCCCAGGGCAAAAGCACTTGCATCAGTTGCTACCTCAAAGGGTAGAGAGAAATCTGGCAGCTTTAGAATGGGACTAGTTACCAAGGCGGTCTTCAGCTTATCAAAAGCACTCTCACACCTGGGAGACCACTAAAATGGGGTATTCTTTTTGAGTTAGTCAGGGGGGAAGCTATGAGAGCATACTTTGGTATGAAAATCCTATACCAACCAGTCAATCCCAAGAATCCTCTGACTTCTTTCACAGTCTTTGGTATCTATGAGACTGCTTGGACTTTTGCGAAATTTGGAGAAATTCCATCTTTGGATACCAGAAAGCCCAAGTATTCAATGTGGTCAGCAGAGAAAGTGCATTTACTCTTTTCGGCAAAGAGTTGGTGATTCCTTAGAATCTCAAGGACTTTTCAGACATGAGTCTCATGGTCAGCTGCATTCTTTGAGTAAATCAGAATGTCATCAAAGAAAACTAGAACAAAATCATCCAAGTATTCTCTGAGGATGTCTTGCATTAAGCGATTGAATGTAGCTGGGGCATTTGTCAATCCAAACGGCATGACAGTAAATTCATAATGCCCATAGCGAGTATTGATGATGGTGTGGCTGTTTTTGGTATATCTTGATCATTGATCCTGATTTGGTAATACCCAAATTTGAGATCTATCTTTGTGAAGATCTGGGCTCCATTTAGCCTGTCCAAAAGCTCATCAATTCTTGGGATAGGATACTTATTCTTAATTGTCAGTTGATTTAGACCTCTGTAGTCCACCACAGAAGTGTGCTATTTTTTTGCACCATGATCATTCCACTAGGGAATGCCCATACATGTGTGACCCATGTTCCAAGGAAGGGGTATGCATCAAATTTTCTATGCCACATCTAAGCAAGAAGCTGTACGGGACTATCAAGCAATTACGAAATGCATCCGAATATGCCAAAATGGAGGAAGCAAAGGAAAAGTTGGAAGTTTTTCAGATTTGCTCGATAAGCAGAGCAATGGCATGCAGATCGTGATGCGAAGAGAAAGAAATCATTCTCTAGCATTCATTTCATTCGAATATTTCAAGAAGCAATGGATGAGTTGAGTGAGAAGTATGAAGATCAATTTGAGTCCAATGAGAGTGAGAATGAACTGGAATACCCTATGGGTGCTGGTATGAAAGTTCCTTGGAGTCTGGGTGGATATGGCAGAAATCTTGCCTCTATATCCTTGCATAGAGAAAAGCTCTATGTGATATGCATTCCATAAAGTCATGGTCATTTGATGCTACCCAGCAGAATGGAAGACCATGTGCTGTTGCTCAGGATGATAGGATCCTGGTTGAGCATTGCTTCAAAGCCTTCTAGCAAGGTAAAAGGGAGAAGCACACTAAGGTGGACCAAAACCTGGATGAGGATGGAGTTGGCACATCATCCTCTGTTAGGAAAGAAGAAGAACAAAGAGTGCTTGACCCAGAGTTCAAAATAGATGAGGGGGAAGATATGGTGGAGGTTGAGGGTACAAGGGAGAGCCAAAAAGGTTGGAAGTGCTAGGAGTTGTTCTTGATTGACCCTAGCCTACTATCAATGAGTTTCCTTGATTTGGAAGCTAGACAGAATCCTCCAACTGAGGAACATGTTTTGATTAGATGCAACATGAGGGCATATATCCTGCCTACTGCTATCACACCTGTTTACAACTTGAAATCTTGTGCCTACATAGAAGCCATAGACAAGGGTTGAAAACTACATGATGACATTTCCAGAAATGGGTCGGGGAGAGACCTTGCTATAGGTAGCACCTTGGTCAATATGTATATTAAATGAGGATCACTTGCAAATACACATGCGGTGTTTATAACCTTCCATTCCCAACCATGGTCTTATGGACTACTTGATTGAGGGATATGTTGAGCAATGGCATGATGAGGAAGCATTGCTTTGTCTGGGGCAGCTCTTAGCATATGTTGAGCAGGGACAAGGAAAGAATGCTCTATATCTATACATGTGGATGTAACAAGAAATGGTGAGTCTAGACCAATTGATGTTTGTGCTGGCCTTTCAAGCATGTGGCATCCTTGCCCAGAATGAGGAAGACCTTGTAATGTCTCTGGCTATCAGACAAGCTTTACATGTTGAAGCTCATAGCCAAGGTTTCACATTAAATGTTTCTTTTGCCAGTGCTCTTGTCAATATGTATGGTACGTGTGGATTATTTATGGAAGAAGAGTATGTGTTCGGTGCCATGTCTCAGTGCAATATTATATCATGGAATACAATGCTCATAGTATACCTTGAACAGGGCCAAGGAGACAAAGCTTTGCAACTGTATAGACAACTGCCAGATGAAAGCATGAGTGCAAACGAGTTGACTTTTGTGATGGCCCTTCAGGCCTGTGTGGCAACCTAGCAGGGAAGGAAGAAACTTGTCTTGTCAAGGGAACATCAACTAAAGCACTAAAAATTGGAGGAGCACTACATGCAGACACTTGTGGGGAGGGCCTTGCATTGGATTTGCTTGTTGTCAGCTCCCTTGTGAGTATGTATGGTGCAAGTGTGGGGATATATTGGTGGATGGTGCATTGTCCCATCAGGGCATCATATTGTGTAATGTCATCCGGGAGCTGCACATCTCCAATTGAGGAGTTGTTTTTATAAGCTTGGAGGTTCTTATTTAGGTGCATAGTAATTTGTACTGTAATTAAGCAGCCAAAATTGCATTTTGGGCGCGTTTTGATCTCCATTTAGTCAACTGAAAGGTGTTTTCAAAGCAACTTCATCTCGGGAAGTTCTGGTTAAGAACCATCTCTACTTTAAATCTTTTTATCACAGTGTAGCGATGCATTTTGGGAGTGCAGATAGTGTTTGCACATGTATTGCTGATCTTGGGTGTATTTACATGTACTCCGTTCACATATGGTGACGTATAAGTTGTGCTAAAGTAACGCTATAGTAGTCAGAGAAGATATTACTATGTTAAAGCTTGTATACATAAATTAAAACATGTCTAATGGAGTCCATTAGATTTTCAGTGAGAAGTTGGACAAGAAAAACTTCCATTCTTGGAAGTTTAGAATGACTATTTTCATGATGGGTAAAGGGTTTTGGGACTATGTCAATGAGGAGCCTTCACAGTTGTCTCAAGACAATGCCACTCCAGCAGATATAAAGGCATTCAAGGACTGGAACTAAGGTGCAAGAAAAGTCATGTATTGGCTTTTAATCAGTGTTGCACAGACACAATAATAGAAAACATATAGGATGCTAATACTCTAGCAGTTGCATGGTAGAACCTATTGAAAATGTTCCATCCCAACATAAAGGTAAGGAAACTTCAGCTAAAATACGAGCTGCACAATGTGGAGAAGAAAAGCATGTCTATCAATGGATATTATTTAAATATCAAGGGCATGTTTAATCCCTTAGGTCAATCTCAATGTATCAAAGATGATGATTTAGTGAGCATCTATTTGAACGGGCTTAGCAGAGTATAACCTATTCAAGACCTCCATTGTAGTCAAAGAGAATGTTTCTAACTTTTGGGACTTAGAAGAAAAGTCTTTGGGTGAAGAATCTTATTCAAGACCTCCATTGTAGTCAAAGAGAATGTTTCTAACTTTTGGGACTTAGAAGAAAAGTCTTTGGGTGAAGAATCTTATTCAAAACGTAAAAATACATCAAAAAAGGCCTTCTACTCCAATTCAAGTAGAGGTTGTTAAGATGTCAAGCTCAACATGAGCTGACACTCATGAGGCGCCTGCATGACCGTTCGATATTTACATCACTGGTGGGTTTGGTAGCTAGCACCGACTTATCTTCGCCAAAGATTATACAGTTGGACTATACCGACTAGTCCACACCTACCCACTTCTCTTAGTGTGTTCACATTATGGATTGCTTGTATATACTTTATTATGTGTGTTAGTCACTTTATCTTCTTTGTAGACCTCTTTTTTTATGTGAAGAAGAAGAAGATTTTTCAGTCTCTCACCTTATGTGTTCTCTTCTAGGGTTTGTGTAAGTGTGTGTGCTCGCAAGAGCTCAAGCTCTCTTCTCCCTTGCATCTTTTCATGGTATCTGAGCTTGGTTCATGTTAAGGGCTGAGCGGTAAAAAAGAGAAGCACAGGAAGCGATACGAGGGTAAGAGTTTCATCTACTCTTCCCCCTTTGTGTTGGCTACTACACCCTCGTCGGAAGAGGCACCGGCAAACGAACTCCAATTGAGAAGCTTTCTTCTTCGCGTGTAAGGTTCCCCCCTTCCAAAATAGGGGAAACACTTAAGATAGTCCACTAAGTCTTATCTTGGAGAAAATTTCCTACTCATCGACACCTTGACCATGCAAAGATTCAAGGATACGATTCATAGTAAGACCTAGTTCTATCCCGCAGGGGGAGCGTGGTCTTCTAAAAATCAAATCACCCATAGGGTAATTGATCATAATTTGGGCAACTACTAGTCTTGATTCCTAGAGAGAACGCTTCTTTCCTCATCCATGTAAGGCATAGCTGCTTCTAGCCTAGTCTTCTAGAATAGAATTGCCCAAGAAGCTATTTATCTAGCGTAGGGCTTTCACTTAATATGTTGGAAAGCTACCTAACTAATTGGGTCCACCCGTCGGTAGGATGGTGCCATCGGGGCATTCCATCCTTCCACTTTCCACCCTACTCACGTGTTAATTTGTTTTCTAATTAATCCTACCACACTGTTTGACATAAATAAACATGTTCCTTAATTAAGGCCCTTTTCACAAGGTTTGTTAAAACAGCAGCCTTTTTCCATAGTACAATAATGCCAAAGACAAGATTTATAAAAAAAAATTATACATTAATCAATTCCATACAAGCCAAACTAGCTCTCTTATTCTTTTCCTTTATACTGTCAATGATCTAGAATTCGGCCTTCCAGCCTCTACATGCTGGGCAAAACCCTATGGGACCATACACCTCATCGTCGGCCGTTGGGTGGCGAGGACTCAAGCCGGCCTGTCGCGCTCTCAGGCTCCGTCGCTCGATCCTCCCATCCATCAGAGGGATGTCTACGTACTAGGGTGGGCTAATTCACCGCACTAGCGTGGGCCCTCAGAACTAGGCAACATCACAATCACTCACCTCGATCGGTGAACCTCATTCTCCCAATGGTATGAGGGATACCATGGGTCAACTCCGAGCCTTACTAATATCTCCGCCGTCTGGCTACATAAGCACAAGAACGGGGCAGCGTCAAGGCAGGGAGAAGTTGTACCTGTACCTTAATTTAACCTAGATAATAATCCATTTACTTAACTAAACCATAGGACTTGAATCCATGTTATCTTCTTAAGATTATCCTTTTCACAAAGATTTTAGCATTTCAACTTGAGATTGCGATAAGACATTATTTATTAAGGCATATGATGTTGTTTAAAAGAATACAAACTATCCTTTTTACAAAGATTTTAGCATTTCAACTTGAGATTGCAATAAGACATTCTTTATTAAGGCATATGATGTTGTTTAAAAGAATACAAACTTTAACTAGTAAATCAATCAAATAGATCACTATTAAAAATTAATAGAGAAGCCAGGGCCATACCTCAACCCCTAAGAATGATATATAATTGAAAAAAAAATATGTATATACCTTATAGAAATTTGTCGTTTATTGTTGCCCTTGCTCGTTAACAAGAGCTTTAGAACTTGACATATGAGAATAGAGTCTTCTAATACCTTCTCTTACGATTGAAATTATCCGATCATCCCCAAGCTTTATCTCCTCTTACTCGTACTATGACTTTTCTCTCTTTCGAAGGTCTATGGCAAAATAGCCTTCTCTTGCAGTGCTACAGCATACTATTCTTTCTTTAAAAGAAAAGCTATGGAGTTTTGATCTGTTCCTCCGAAAGACCATAGCAATCTAACCTTCTTTTCTAAGATATTAGATAAGAATGAAGGGATATATACATCTCAAGCTCTAGGATTACCTTGATGCTACTTGCTACCTTCTTACAGTTTTCCCTGTGTAGAGACCCTGACAGAATTAGCAAATTGTTTCGGCCATAACTCTCTGATAAGAACTCAGAATATAGTCATATAACTAGTCAAAAGAACCGAAAGGCATCCAGTCTACAAGTTAGCATGGGTAGAATAGGCAAAAACGTATGTATATAGCTGTAAACGTGCCATCTTTAGAAACGCATTGCTTTTTGACTTTTTTAGTATGCATGGACTCTAGATATGTAAAAATACTCTAAATATGATGACCTCTTATCATCTAAATTTGAATTTTTATTTTTGGAGATACTTATCTCTTAAAAGAACTATTGTTGTCTTCTTATTTCTTTTAAGATTTTTGGAGCTAATATATTTAGTCTAACACTTTCCTAATGTTTCTAGCCTTATTGTCTCACTCTTCTCTAAGTGCACTCTCTTTCCTTCTTGAAGTCTATATTGAAAGAGACACATACATGGCTTGGGAAATACTTATCATAGTGCCACATCTAAAGGCACTCTGGATAAATATATCTGAGATCTTGATTTTTTGAGAATCACACATATGGTGCCTTGGGATTGACACATCCAAAGATTATCACGATCAACACGTCTGAGATGATTAGTTTTCTAAAAATTACACATCTAGTATCTTGGGATTAACACATCTAATAGCATGATCCTCTGGGAATTACACATCCGAAGTTAGACCCATGTTTGTCTGAGATGGGTTCAAGATCTTGGATGATCGTCCTAGTGTAAAGCATCCAATGGATGGCATTCACACGTCAACTATTGAAACCTTAATGGATTTATAATCTTAATAATTTATAATATGCAAGTTAATGAGATATATCCTAAAAATTTCCTTAAATAAAGTTTCGGTCTATCTTTTTAGTCATTCAGTCTCTCACTAGTTTCTTAATTTGATCGCCCTATGTTTTTCCTCAAAAGGTTTCCTCCCCAATATTATTTCTCAAATTTATTGTACAGATATCTTGCATGTGCACCACCAAGATATAAGCACAATTTTATAGAATGATTGTCTCAACATGTGAGGATATTCAAATTACTTCTATGGCCAGTAGAGATGATTGATTCGTCCTCATATGATAAACAATCACTTGTTTTAATCCCTTGATAGTTAACCTTTGAAAAACAAATCCTAGGAACTAAGATCGGCTGTGATACCACTTGTAAGGTTCCCCCCTTCCAAAATAGGGAAAACACTTAAGATAGTCTACTAAGTCTTATCTAATTGGAGAAAATTTCCTACTCATCGACACCTTGACCATGCAGAGATTCAAGGATACGATTCATAGGTAAGACCTAGTTCTATCCTGCAGGAGGAGCGTGGTCTTCTAAAAATCAAATCACCCATAGGGTAATTGATCATAATTTGGGCAACTACTAGTCTTGATTCCTAGAGACAATGCTTCTTTCCTCATCCATGCAAGGCATAGTCGCTAGCCTAGTCTTCTAGAATAGAATTGCCCGAGAACCTATTTATCTAGCCTAGTGCTTTCACTTAATATGTTGGAAAGCTACACGACTAATTGGGTCCCTGCCCTCTTCGTGCGGCCTTCTCTGGGGGCACTGGAAAAGGAAGTAGCATCCTCTCGCATAGCAGGGCAGGGCTTCCTACTCGAGGCCTCGCCCACGAATGGCCAGACAAGAGACTAATCCGGTGGTTCCTCCGAAACCGGGACCGAAAAAACTTTCCTCGCCCGGAAAGCACGGGCGATTCCACCAGGAAAATCATCTAACGAAAAATTTATCTAACGAGTCAAGGCCTCAACTAGCTTTTCTATTCCAACCAAACCCATAGGTCACATGACTAGATCAAGGAAGGAAAATCACCGCTTTTTTTCCCTTAAGCGAGGCACAGCCGCGCTGATTCTTTCCCACAGAACAAGAATCTTCCTGGGACTTCATCTAACTAACGTAACTTGAACATATCTAACTGTATCGCAGGAATCCAACCGGCCCATGGGTTAGCCAACCGCCCAACCACTGTATTTATGGGATCCCTTTATATAAAAATTTGGTTAAGTTTTGTCCCGGGTACCAGGGAAAAGAGTTCTCAGGCCCCTTGCCGGCACTCATGCAAAATACAATTTAGACACAACACTTATGCACCTAATATGAAATTGCCTTTTAAAGATTGAGTTGTCTTTAAAGCAGAATTGAAATAAAACCATAGTATTTTGATCATAATCCTCCAAATATCCAGTCCATTGTTTTATGATCAAAATATCATCCGGACTCTCCGTTGAAGACCAGCTAGTCAACCAACGAGATCCAAATTCAAGTTCCAGTTCACATAAATAATTCCTTATCAGTCCATCCATATCTTCCTCGACATACGCATGGGTGTCCTAGCAACCGCGAGCCCATGCATCGCCTGGTCAGAACGCTCTAGGATCCTCCTTAGGTGTCCTAGCACTTCACTGAGGGACCGCTTCGTCAGTCCTCACCCATTATACCGGAAGCGCATCATTTTAACCATACCAAGGCTGGTCAAGACCTTGGCAGGCTTTGCCACGAGACGAGAGACGTCCTTCGATGACTCCCGTTAGCTACTACAACGTAATTCTCCTTAGATTAAACTATAAGCCAAATGCTTCCTCCAGCGTTCTCGCGTAAGATAGTCCTTTAGAAAAAATAGAGTTTCTATGCAAGTAAGAATTTCCCGTTGAGTTTGATTCCACAAGACTCTTTTTCTTAGTATCCAGACTTTCTTAATGAAAATCACAATTTTCTTGGTATCCCACCCATCCATTAAAATGAATTTTTGACTTATTTCTCGATGATTCTGGTCTAATGAAAACTTCTCTAAATCACTGATAATCCATTCTTCGTACTGAAGAAATGGGAATGGTCACAAGGTTTTACTTAATTTCTGATTCAAGAGATGGGCAAGCATCTTACTAGGCCACCATTCTCACGTGGTTGTGGTCTAACCATAAATTACTCGGATTTAATCCTAGCTTTGATTCCTAAGGATTTTCTTCTATTTATCTGATAAATTAATGGTGATTTCTACTCGTAAGGAAAAATATAAAATTATGAAAATTTATTCTTTCCTGGCCACAATAGAATTATAAATTGTTCTTTTTGAGAATAATGGAATTTTATAAAGATAACTCTTTTTCCAATAATCCATTTGTGAATATGCATACATCATTTTATTGATTTATTCACATAGAAATATCTTAAAATATTCTTTTCTCCATTTTGATCCTAAACATTAATATATCATAATTTTCTACATGAAATTATGGTGAAACCTTCTCTTTTAACACCGAAATTAATTTATGCATTCTCTAATTAAAGAACGATGAAATTTCCTCTTTTAAATAATAAAGATACCCATATTTAAAATATGCCAAAAATTTATCTTTTAATATTTAAAATACTTGTATCTAGAATATTGTGGTAATTCCTCTTTTTACATCTAAATTTTTATGCATATATATAAAAATAAATATAACAAAATTTTCTCTTTTCTCTATTTAAGCAATTATGCATAAATACTATAAAAGTATTTTCCATAAATATAACAAGAATCATTCTTTTAGCATAAAAATATCTATGCCTAGAATATTATGGGAATTCCTCTTTTTGCTTTATTAAATTTATGCATAAAAATAAGATTTATCTTTTTTCTAGAAAATTTTGCCATAGCTTCACTGCAACTTCAGAGAATGTTCAATTTTCTAACTTTAAATGAATATTCATAATTTAAATATGATAAGAACTCCTCTTTTAAACTAAAATTTACTTATGCATACATAACATAATTATAAGCATAATTATGATTAAATCTCTTGATTATTCTTAAATATCTATTCTTTGTTTCCAAAAATATTAGCATCACCCTCTTTCAACTTAAAATGAATTAATATGATTTTTCTTAATCATAAACAAGCTTAAAGAAATTAATCATCATTTTTAAATAGATTAAAATCATAAAAATACCTAATCTTTTTCTCTAGCTTGTCAAGCCTAGAGTTTTGTTTAAGATAATGAGTTTATCATTAAGAACCATCCTTCTAACAAGGATCTAACCATAAAGATGATTAATCTTTCCAAAAAAGAGAGATTTACTAAAAAAATGCTATAATTAAACATAAAGATTAGTATTAAACCATTTAAACATTATGAATCATTAGAAAGCTTAATTTCAAGAAAAAACCATTTAATTGAAAACTTTCCACGCATTAGAGGGGTTGGGAAGGAGATAACCATTGAGAAAGATAGAAAAACCATTGGATTAAGGCTTACCTTTGATTTTGGCTTGATTCTTTAAAGAAAGAAGTGAAGCCCACAAAGCAAGCTTTGGCCACCAAGTTGGGGAGGGTAATCTCCAAGAGAGGATGGAGAATTGTGAAGCTCAAAAGCTTCCAAAAGTAGAGGCAAAATAGAGGCAAAATAGAATTACACTAAAATGAAGATAATACTGGCATCATGTAATTACTCAAAGATGAAAATAAAAAGGAATGAGGGTCTATTTATAGGTGAGGGAGGCCACTAACCAAGTCCAACTAGGATCTAGAGGCCTCAAGCTTCAGTTTGATCCATTTTGGATAAGTTTTGGACCAGTTTGGCTCCCTTTTTTATCCAGTTTGCGGGAGGAGAGAGGAGAGATAAAAATATCTCATTTTTTTAATTAAAAATTCAAGGTTATGATGAAAAAAAAGTGCCTACTTCATGAGCCCTCTCCCTCCTTACTGAGGTGTCAAAATTGAATTTTTTACTAATAATAAACCTTAATTTTTATCTAATAAACCTAGTACTTAGTCAACTCTTCATCTTATGTGAGCATTTACCCATTTTTGGGGTATTTTCTTTTATTCTTTGTATTTTTGTCATCCCAACACTTGGATTAATCCTATTGGCCCTTTAGAACCTTATGTCAAAAATTTCTGAAAATATGGATTCAAAGATCCCTGCCCCCTCCGTGCAACGGATTCGGGGTTGCTAGCAGGGGAAGTAGCACTCCTTGCTTGGTGCAGGGTCCTCTCACTCGAGGCCTTGCCCCCACGGATATCCAAACAGGAGACTAATCTCTCGGTTCTTCCAAAACCGAACCCGGAAAGACTTCCCTTGCCCGGAAAGCACGGGCGATTCCTCCAGGATATTTTTACTCTAACGTAGTCAAGGTCATTATTACTGACCAAACTGATCCGACCGAACCTAAAGTCACTTGGTCAGATCAAGGAAGAAACTTGCACTTGGATCATAGAGATCAATGCTTTTTTTCCCATCGAGAGGCACAGCCGTTGATTTCTTTTTTTCCATAGAATAATTACTATCTGGGATTTACTTCATCTAGCGTACTACAACAGAAATTGAGTCCCATTTTACGGATCCATCAGTCCAGCCTAACCCCATCCAGTCCCATCGGTTAGACCGCCCAACCACTGTAGTGATGGGATCCAATTAAGAATTTGGTTAGGTTTTGTCCTGGGTACCAGGGAAAAGAGTTCCCAAGACCCCTAGCCGGATGTTCATGTAAACTTAAAGCTAGTCACACCACTTACACACCCAATATGAAATTGATCTCTTCCCAGATTCAGCTATCTTGAAAATAATCATTTAATGAAGCCATAGTATCACTGATCACAATCCTCCAAAATATCCGGTTAAATCTTAATTTCCAATCATTCCTTCATTGGAGTATTTATGGCATCATTGGCAACCAGAACGCTCACCACCTGTCCACTCAGGGGCCTTTTCGATAGTTCCTAGCTCATAGTACTCGGAAAATATATTCACTTATAAAAAATTCAAGATAGAATCTCCGTTGAAGATCAGCAAGATCAACCAATAGATCCATATAAAAGAGCCATGGACGCATCCGTTGAGGACCAGCAAGGTCAATCAACCAGATCCATGCCCGGTTTCAGAAAACAAGTCTTACTCCTTGTTCCAATATCTTCCATGACGCACGTGTGGGTATCTTCGGTGACCCAGAGCCCGAGCATTGTATTGTCAACACCCTCTAGGATCCTTCGCAGGTCACTTAGCGCTTCACTCATAGGCCTCTTACTTGGTCCCTCATCCACTGTACCGGAAGCTCACCATTTAAATCGAACTGAGGCTAGTCAAGACCTCGGCCGACCTTGCTACACGAGATGTCCTCCGTTGACTCTCCATCAACTATTGCAACTTTATCAGTTAGGTCTCCACGACCTTATTCACAAGACGGTCAAAATACTTCCCCAGCATTCTTGACATAAAACAGTCATTTACAAACAGGTCACAAATATAGTTTCTATAATGAACTCTCGTCTTTCCACATTGTTCCACATCAATCCATATTACTTAATCCACGTCCGATTCATATGTGTACCCATTCTCATCCAATCACATCATTTTCCATCTCATCACATCACATTCATTCTATCACATATCATCCATTCACATCCCATATCATTCATTCATATTCTGATTCACATGACATCACATCTCATTCATTCTCATCCCAATTCACATCACATTACATCTTATCCATTCACTCACATCGACATCACATCCTTTCACATACACATCCTCATTCATTCTTCCACATTCTTATCCACATTCATACTTCCACATACACATCCATATCCACTCTTCCACGTACACATTCACATCCACATCCATTCTTCACATACACATCCGCATTCATACATCCACATACACATACACATCCACATCTATACATCCATAGCCATTCTTCCACATACACATCCATATTCATTCTTCCACATACACATCTACATTCATTCTTCCACATACTCATCCACATCCATATCCACATCCATACATCCACATCCACATCCATACATCTACATCCATATCCACATACACATCCACATCCATACATCCACATCCACATCCACATTCATACATCTACATCCATATCCACATACACATACACATCCACATCCACATCCACATCCACATCCATACATCCATACATCCATATCCATATCCACATCCATACATCTACATCCATACATTCACATACACATCTACATCCATATCCACATTTATTCATTCTCATACACATGCATACCCTTTCTTTCACATATACATCCGCATTCACATCCAATCACACCCCATACTCATCTTATCGCATCTGTTCTTATCCTATCACATCTCATACACATCTTATTGCATCCCATTTACATATTATCACATCCCATACACATCTTATCACATCCATTCACATGCTATTCCCATTTAATAGCTTTTCTAGATTGATACCGATAATAGGACTTTTTCTAAATTTCTGCCAAATTGCTTGGCCTAATTCAAGATTCTTTTTCTGACAACTATTTCCATATTCCTTCTCAATTCCTCAATTGAATTATATTCAATATTCTTATTTTGAATAAAAGAATTCATGGGATTTGTAGAAATCAATTCTACCCATATTTTCACTTTTGGTAAATAATCATAAATCGAATTATACTAAAAATTCCTCTTCTTCCCATTTATTTTCTTGGATCCCAATCACCATGGCAATTCCTCTTTTTGCATTTAATTATTTACATTCCAATGTCATGGGAATTCCTCTTTTCCCATCAATTATTTCTTAAATAAATTTATCTAAATTAAAATTTCCATAATTTCAATATGCTAGAAATTTCTCTTTGCCCGTCTAAATGAAGGAATTCCGAATGTCATAAGAATTCCTCTTATGACATTTAAATATTTCTCAAAGATTAAAAAAAATTATCTAAAAATTCTGAATTTAAATAAATTATCTCATAATTCCAATATACTAGGAATTTCTCTTTTCCCATCCAAATGATGGAATTCCAAATGTAATAGGAATTTCTCTTTTAACATTTAATTATTTGTCATAGATAAATAAAATTATCTAAAAATTCATCTTTAAATTTAAATGAATTATCCAATAATTCCAATGTGATAGGAATTTCTCTTTTCCCATCTAAATGATGGAATTCCAAATGTAATAGGAATTCCTCTTTTAACATTTAATTATTTCTCATAGATAAATAAAATTATCTAAAAAATCATCTTTAAATTTAAATAAACTATCCAATAACTCCAATCTGATAGGAATTTCTCTTTTTCCATCGAATTGATGGAATTCCAAATGTAGTGGGAATTCCTCTTTTATCATTTAAAATTATCTATGCAAAAAGATAAATTTAACTAAATTTTCTCTTGAAATATAAATAAAAATATTCATTAATTCCTTTACACTAGGAATTACACTTTCCTTATTTATTTATTTGAATTCCAATATGGTGGGAATTCCTCTTTCATCATATAAATTTATCTATGCAAAAAGATAAATTTAACTAGAATCTTTCTTTAATTTTTACATAGAATATACATTATATTAGTATCCCAATTTTTTCTCTTAATTCTTTGGAATACATGGATTTCCATTATCATGGGGATTACTCTTTTAACATAGAAATAAATTACTAGAATTTCTCTTTTTTCTACTTTATTAATTAAGCATAAACATAAAAATCAATTTCTCCATGATTTCAATGAGAATCATTCAATTAATCTAGGATGATAATTCCTAGAATATGGTAGGAAGTCCTCTTTTCATATTATGAATGAAAATGTTTTATGTGTTTATTTTACAAAAATTTTGCCTTAGCTTCGCTACTACTGCTATTACTGATAATTCTCAATTTAATTGAAAGAATGAAGTTTAATATTATTGATATGATTAGAATGACCACAAATTGGATCATTATCCAATTATGGATTGATTCATAATTTCTCTATGAAATAAATATAAAAAAGTAATTATTTTGGCCTCCAATTAAATAAGCATAGAAATTACTTTTGGATTAGAGAAATGCTTCATGAGAAGCTTCATTTGGATTGAGAATAGGTCATAGGAATGACCTTTCTTTGGGGGGGGAGAGAGAAATGCTTAAAAACCATTAAAATTAAGCATAAATGGAAATTTATGTGTTTCTCTATATAATATTCATAAAAGAACTTCAATAGTAATCAAAAGCCATTCAAATTAAAGCTTCTCAAGCTTGAGAGGGGTTGAGAAAAGAAGCATTTGGAGTTTTAATAAGAAAAAGACAATAATCCACACTTTACCTTCTAATTTACTTTATTCTTCAATCACAGTAGAGGCCCCCAACCAATCAATTGGTTTGGTATGTTGGACATTTTCTCTCTCTAGGTCAAAACAGGATAAAACAAAATCTTTCTTTTATTTCAGAGGGGGAATAATTACAATATTAGAAGGGGAGGTTCTTACACTTGTACACCTCAAACGCTGGGGGGGAGGAATCTTACATCCTACCCCACTTAAAAAACGCGAGATGTCCTCATCTCGCAAATTAGAAGACAACTCTTTCCCTTAAGATCCAACTGATTCAGGGATTCCTTATATTCTGGTCAACCCAACAGAATCCTGGGATAAATATCCCTTATATAGAACTCATCATTAAATAAAAATTTATTCAGGTCCTATCATTCATATCTTTAACACAATAATGGTACATTAGACCGAAAAATTTCTTTCTGAACATTCCTCCATAGGAATTTCAGTCAAACAAGTTCTCAATTTGTCATCCTAATTAACTTGATCCACCAGGTCAAGTGTTAACAGTAGCAATTTGACAGCACAATCCACTAATCTCATAGTGATTTGCTGAGGTCATTATCATCATTCCAGTTTATCACACGGACTTGTCCCGTTCATCCTCATTATGGTTTTGCTTAGCTTATCACTTTTCAACCAAAATTCAAGAATCATCTTTTTCCAATTAGAATCCAAATCAATTCATCAATTCTTAATCAGAGTTTTAAAATCATATCAAGCACATTTGAATTCATCATCTAGATAGCATTTTTGCTTATAATTTCAAGGTCTTGGATTTACTCGTATATACTGCCAGTAAAGAGCTATAGTTATATCCTCGGTATATACGGGTAGTCATGGTCCTTGGAATTATAAGGTAAATACCATCATGTTTAGGCCTCAAGTAAGTCAGGGATTCCATACAATTGCGCTACTTCCATCTGAAGACCCAATTACAAATTTACAAATTTTAGTCTGAATATCAATTTGTATGAATTTCATCACACAATTCCAACCTTTTACTGTTACTTCATAAATTTTTGACATTTTTGGCTTCTCAATTGGTCCACTATAGCCAATTTGCTCTAATACTAGCTGAAAGATCCCTGCCCCCTGCACGCAACAGATTCGGGGTAGCTAGTAGCGGAAGTAGCACTCCTTGGGCGGTGGAGGGTCCTCTCACTCAGGGCCTCCCCCACCACGGATATCCGAACAAGAGACTAATCCCTTGGTTCTTCCAAAACTGAACCCGGAAAAAATTCCCTTGCCTAGAAAGCATGGGCGATTCCTCCAAAATATTTTTACTTTAACGTAGTCAAGGTCATTACTGACCAAATTGATCCGACCGAACCTAAAGTCACTTGGTTAGATCAAGGAAGAAACTTGCACTTGGATCATAGAGATCAACGCTTTTTTCCCCATCGAGAGGCATAGCTGTTGATTCATTTTTTTCCATAGAACAATTACTATCCAGGATTTACTTCATCTAGTGTACTACAACAGAAATTGAGTCTCATTTTACGGATCCATCAATCTAGCCTAACCCCATCCATCAATCTAGCCTAACCCCATCCAGTCCCATGGGTTAGCCAATGGCCTAGCCAACGGCCCAACCACTGTAGTGATGGGATGATCCAATTAAGAATTTGGTTAGGTTTTGTTCCGAGTACCAGAGAACAGAGTTCCCAGGCCCCCTAGCCGGATGTTCATGCAAACTTAAAGCTAGTCACACCACTTACACACCCAATATGAAATTGCTTTCTTCCCAGATTCAGCTATCTTTAAGACAATCATTTAATGAAGCCATAGTATCACTGATCACAATCATTTAATGAAGCCATAGTATCACTGATCACAATCCTCCAAGATATTCGGTTGAATCTTAATTTCTAATCACTCCTTCATTAGAGTATCTATGGCGTCATTGGCAACTAGAACGCTCACCACCTGCCCACTCAGGGGCCTTTTTGATAGTTCCTAGCTCATAGTACCTGGCAAATATATTCACTTATAAAAAATTCAAGATGGAATCTCCGTTGAAGATCAGCAAGATCAACCAACAGATCCATATAAAAGAGCCATGGACTCATCCGTTGAGGACCAGAGCAAGGTCAATCAACCACATCCATGCCCGATTTCAGAAAACAAGTCTTACTCCTTGTTCCAATATCTTCCACGACGCACATGTAGGTATCTTTGGTGACCCAGAGCTCGAGCACCGTATGGTTAGCACCCTCTAGGATCCTTTGTAGGTCACCTAGCGCTTCACTCCTCATAGGCCGCTTCCTTGGTTCCTCATTCACCGTACCGGAAGCTCACCATTTAAATCGAACTGAGGCTGCGACCTTGCTACACGAGACGTCCTCCGTTGACTCTGCACCATCAGCCGTTGTGCAATTTTATCAGTTAGGTCTCCACGACCTTATTCACAAGACGGTCAAAATGCTTCCCCAGCATTCTTGACATAAAACAGTCATTTACAAACAGGTCACAAATACAGTTTCTACAATGAACTCTCATCTTTCCACATTGTTCCACATCAATCCATATTACTTAATCCACGTCCGATTCATATGTATACCCATTCTCATCCAATCACATCATTTTCCATCTCATCACATCAGATTCATTCACATCACATATCATCCATTCACATCCCATATCATTCATTCACATCCCATATCATTCACATTCTGATTCACATGACATGACATCTCATTCATTCTCATCCCGATTCACATCACATTACATCTCATCCATTCACTCACATCGACATCACATCCTTTCACGTATACATCCTCATTCATTCTTCCACATTCATACTTCCACATACACATCCATATCCACTCTTCCACGTACACATTCACATCCACATCCATTCTTCACATACACATCCACATTCATACATCCACATACACATCCACATCTATACATCCACATCCATTCTTTCACATACACATGCACATTCATTCTTCCACATACACATCTACATTCATTCTTCCACATACGCATCCACATCCTTATCCACATCCATATCCACATCTATACATCTACATCTAGATCCACATCCATACATCCATATCCATATCCACATCCATACATCTACATCCATATCCACATACACATCCACATCCATACATCCACATCCACATCCACATTCATACATCTACATCCACATTCATACATCCACATCCATATTTACATCCATACATACACATCCACATCCATATTCACATCCATACATCCACATCCACATCCACATCCACATCCACATCCATATATCCATATCCATATCCACATCCATATCCATATCCATATCCACATCCATACATTCACATACACATCTACATCCATACATTTATTCATTCTCATACACATGCATACCCTTTCTTTCATATATACATCCGCATTCACATCCAATCACACCCCATACTCATCTTATCGCAGTTCTCATCCTATCACATCCCATACACATCTTATCGCATCCCATTTACATATTATCACATCCCATACACATCTTATCACATCAATTCACATGCTTTTTCCATTTAATAGCTTTTTCTACATTGATACCGATATTAGGACTTTTTCTAAATTTTTGCCAAATTGCTTGGTCTAATTCAAGATTCTTTTTCTGGCAACTATTTCCATATTCCTTCTCAATTCCTCAATTGAATTATATTCAATATTCTTCTTTTGAATAAAAGAATTCATGGGATTTGTAGAAATCAATTCTACCCATATTTTCACTTTTGGTAAATAATCATAAATCAAATTATACTAAAAATTACTCTTCTTCCCATTTAATTTCTCGGATCCCAATTACCATGGAAATTCCTCTTTTTGCATTTAATTATTTGCATTCGAATGTCATGGGAATTCTTCTTTTTGCATTTAATTATTTACATTCCAATGTCATGGGAATTCCTCTTTTTCCATCAATTATTTCTCATACATAAATTTATTTAAGTTAAAATATCCATTATTTTGATATGCTAGGAATTTCTCTTTGCCCGTCTCAATGATGGAATTCCAAATGTCATAAGAATTCCTCTTTTGACATTTAAATATTTCTCATAGATAAATAAATTTATCTAAAAATTCATCTTTGAATTTAAATAAATTATCCCATAATTCCAATATACTAGGAATTTCTCTTTTCCCATCTAAATGATGGAATTCCAAATGTAATAGGAATTCCTCTTTTATTATTTAATTATTTTTGATAGATAAATAAAATTATCTAAAAATGTATCTTTAAATTTAAATGAATTATCCAATAATTCCAATGTGATAGGAATTTCTCTTTTCCCATCCAAATGATGGAATTCCAAATGTAATCGGAATTCCTCTTTTAACATTTATTTATTTCTCATAGATAAATAAAATTATCTAAAAATTCATCTTTAAATTTAAATTAATTATCCAATAATTCCAATGTGATAGAAATTTCTCTTTTTCCATCCAATTGATGGAATTCCAAATGTAGTGGGAATTCCTCTTTTATCATTTAAACTTATCTATGTAAAAAGATAAATTTAACTCAATTTTCTCTTGAAAATTAAATAAAAATCTTCATTGATTCCTTTACACTAGGAATTACACTTTTCCTATTTAATTATTTGAATTTCAGTATGGTGGAAATTCCTCTTTCATCATATAAATTTATCTATGAAATGTTTTTTAAAACTAAAATCTTTCTTTAATTTTTACATAAAATATACATTGTATTAGTATTCCAATTTTTTCTCTTAATTCTTTGGAATACATGGATTTTCGTTATCATGGGGATTACTCTTTTACCATAAAAATAAATTACTAGAATTTCTCTTTTTTCTAATTTATTAATTAAGCATAAACATAAAAATCATTTTCTCCATGATTTCAATGAGAATCATTCAATTAATCTAGGATGATAATTCCTAGAATATGGTAGGAAGTCCTCTTTTCATATTATGAATGAAAATGTTTTATGTGTTTATTTTACAAAAAATTTACCAAATAGCTCCGCTGCTATTACTGATAATTCTCAATTTAATTGAAAGAATTAAGTTTAATATTTTTAATATGATTAGAATGACCACTAATTGGATCGTTATCCAATTATGGATTGATTCATAATTTCTCTATGAAATAAATATCAAAAAAGTCATTATTTTGGCCTCGAATTAGACAAGCATAGAAATTACTTTTGGATTAGAGAAATGCTTCATGAGAAGCTTCATTTGGATTAAGAATAGGTCATAGGAATGACCTTTCTTTGGGAGGGGGAGAGAGAAATGCCTAAAAACAATTAAAATTAAGCATAAATGAAAATTTATGTGTTTCTTTATTACAATTCATAAAAGAACTTCAATAGTAATCAAAAGCCATTCAAATTAAAACCTTCTCAAGCTTGACAGATCTACATCCATATATCCACATACACATCCACATTCATACATCCACATACACATCCACATTCATACATCCACATCCATACATCCATATCCATATCCACATCCATACATCTACATTGATACATTGACATACACATCTACATCCATATCCACATTTATTCATTTTCATACACATGCATACCCTTTCTTTCACATATACATCCGCATTCACATCCAATCACACCCCATACTCATCTTATCGCATCCGTTCTCATCCTATCACATCCCATACACATCTTATCGCATCCTATTTACATATTATCACATCCCATACACATCTTATCACATCCATTCACATGCTATTCCCATTTAATAGCTTTTTCTAGATTGGTACCGATAATAGGACTTTTTCTAAATTTCTGCCAATTGCTTGGCCTAATTCAAGATTCTTTTTCTGACAACTATTTCCATATTCCTTCTCAATTTCTCAATTGAATTATATTCAATATTCTTCTTTTGAATTAAAAAATTCATGAAATTTGTAGAAATCAATTCTACCCATATTTTCACTTTTGGTAAATAATCATAAATCGAATTATACTAAAAATTCCTCTTCTTCCCATTTGTTTTCTTGGATCGGGAATTCCTCTTTTCCCATCAATTTTTTCTCATAAAATAAATTTATCTAAATTAAAATATCAATTATTTTGATATGCTAGAAATTTCTCTTTGCCCGTCTAAATGATGGAATTCCAAATATCATAAGAATTCCTCTTTTAATATTTAAGCATTTCTTATAGATAAATAAATTTATCTAAAAATTTATCTTTATATTTAAATAAATTATCCCATAATTCCAATATACTAGGAATTTCTCTTTTCCCATCCAAATGATGGAATTCCAAATGTAATAGGAATTTCTCTTTTAACATTTAATTATTTCTCATAGATAAATAAAATTATCTAAAAATTTATCTTTAAATTTAAATGAATTATCCAATAATTCCAATGTGATAGGAATTTCTCTTTTCCCATCCAAATGATGGAATTTCAAATGTAATAGGAATTTCTCTTTTAACATTAAATTATTTCTCATAGATAAGTAAAGTTATCTACAAATTCATCTTTAAATTAAAATGAATTATCCAATAATTCCAATGTGATAGGAATTTCTCTTTTCCCATCCAATTGATGGAATTCCAAATAAAGTTGGAATTCCTCTTTTACCATTTAAACCTATCTATGTAAAAAGATAAATTTAAGTAAATTTTCTCTTGAAAATTAAATAAAAATCTTCATTAATTTCTTTACACTAGGAATTACACTTTCCTTATTTAATTATTTGAATTCCAATATGGTGGGAAATCCTCTTTCGTCATATACATTTATCTATGCAAAAAGATAAATTTAACTAAAATCTTTCTTTAATTTTACATAAAATATACATTTTATTAGTATTCTAATTTTTTCTCTTGATTCTTTGGAATACATGGATTTTCATTATCATGGGGATTACTCTTTTAACATAAAAATAAATTACTAAAATTTCTCTTTTTCTTAATTTATTAATTAAGCATAAACATAAAAATCAATTTCTCCATGATTTCAATGAGAATCATTCAATTAATCTAGGATGATAATTCCTAGAATATGGTAGAAAGTCCTCTTTTCATATTATGAATGAAAATTTTTTATGTGTTTATTTTACAAAAATTTTACCATAGCTTCACTGATTTACTGATAATTCTCAATTTAATTGAAAGAATGAAGTTTAATATTATTGATATGATTAGAATATCACTAATTGGATCATTATCCAATTATGGATTGATTCATAATTTCTCTATGAAATAAATATAAAAAAAGTCATTATTTTGGCCTCCAATTAGACAAGCATAGAAATTACTTTTGGATTAGAGAAATGCTTTATGAGAAGCTTCATTTGGATTGAGAATAGGTCATAGGAATGACCTTTCTTTGGGGAGAGAGAGAAATGCTTAAAAACAATTAAAATTAAGCATAAATAAAAATTTATGTGTTTCTTTATTACAATTCATAAAAGAACTTCAATAGTAATCAAAAGCCATTCAAATTAAAGCTTCTCAAGCTTGAGAGGGATTGAGAAGAGAAGCATTTGGAGTTTTAATAAGAAAAAGACAATAATCCACACTTTACCTTCTAATTTACTTGATTCTTTGATCACAGTAGAGGCCCCCAACCAATAATTTGGTTTGGTATGTTGTAGGAGTCACCAAGGAAGACTGAAGAGAGAGAGAAGCTCCAATCTCTCAATTTTGTAGAGGTTTTTAGAGGATAATAGAAAATATCATTATTTCAGCAAAATACTGGCATAGTATAGTTCTCATATTTTTTTTACAAAGGGCTAAGGATCTATATAGAGGTGAGGGAGGCCTCTAACCAAGTCCAACTAATTTCTAGAATTTTCCAGGTTCAGTTTGGTTGAATTTGGACAAGATTTGGACCTAGATTGGTTCCCTTTTGATTTGGTTTGATCCAAGAGAGAGGAGAGATAAAAACATCATAATATTTTTGAGTTTAAAACTCCACCACAAATGTGAAATAGGCGCCTCCTTGAAGGGCCCCCTTTTCCTTACACGTGTCAAAAATGAATCATTATACCCAAAATATCTCATTTTTTTAAAGTAATACTCATAGTTTTTTACTAACAAACCTTGTACTTAGTCAACTCTTCATCTTATGTGGGCATTTACTCATTTTTGGGTATTTTTCTTTTATAAATTGGATTTATCTCCTCCCCACACTTGGATTGATCCTATTGGCCCCATAGGAACCTTAATTGGACCATAATCCAAAAATTTCTGAAAATCTAGACCCTTAGGCTAAGGTCCTTTATACCCATTTCTAATTAATTCCAATTGCACATTGGAAAGTTCTTTTTGAATTTCTATTTCAGGGGAAACCATTTTAGACACTAGGAGGATTTTTATATCCAAAAATAGCTCAATTTTGGACTACCTCCCTCTAGACATTTTCTCTCTCTAGGTCAAAACAAGATAAAACAGAATCTTTCTTTTATTTCAGAGGGGGGAATAATTACAATATCAGAAGGGGAGGCTCTTACACCTGTACACCTCAAAAGTTGGGGGGAGGAATCTTACATCCTACCCCACTTAAAAAACGCGAGATGTCCTCATCTCGCAAACTAGAGGATAACTCTTTCCCTTAAGATCCAACTGATTCTGGGGTTCCTTACATTCTGGTCAACCCAACAAAATCCTGGGATAAATATCCCTTATTTAGAACTCATCATTAAATAACAATTCATTCATATCCTATCATTCATATCTTTAATACAATAATGGTCCATTAGACCGAAAAATTTCTTTCTGAACATTCCTCCACGGGAATTTCAGTCAAGCAAGTTCTCAATTTGTCATCCTAATTAACTTGATCCACAAGGTCAAGTGTTAACAGTAGCAATCTGACAGCACAATCCACTAATCTCATAGTGATTTGCTGAGGTCATTATCATCATTCCAGTTTATCACACGGACTTGTCCCGTTCATCCTCATTATGGTTTTGCTTAGCTTATCACTTTTTAACCAAAATTCAGGAATCATCTTTTTCCAATTAGAATCCAAATCAATTCATCAATTCTCAATCAAAATTTTAAAATCATATCAAGCGCATTCGAATTTATCATCTAGATAGCATTTTTGCTTATAATTTCAAGGTCTTAGATTTACTTGTATATACTGCCAGTAAAGAGCTACAGTTATACCCTCGGTATATACGAGTAGTCACGGTCCTTGGAATTATAAGGTAAATACCATCATGTCTAGGCCTCAAGCAAGTAAGGGATTCCATACAATTGCGCTACTTCCATTTGAAGACCCAATTACAAATTTACGAATTTCAGTCTGAATATCAATTTGTATGAATTTCATCACACAATTCCAACCTTTTACTGTTACTTCAAATTTTTGACATTTTTGGCTTCTCAATTGGTCCACTATAGCCAATTTGCTCTGATACCAGCTGAAAGATCCCTGCCCCCTCCGCGCAGCAACAGATTGGGTGTTGCTAACTAGCAGTGGAAGTAGCACTCCTTACGCGGTGCAAGGTTCTCTCACTCGGGGCCTCGCCCACGGTTATCCGAACAGGAGACTTATCCCTCGTTTCTTCCAAAACCGAACCCATAAAAACTTCCTTTGCATGGAAAGCAGGGGCGATTCCTCTAGGATATTTTTACTCTAATGTAGTCAAGGTCATTACTGATGAAACTGATCCAACCGAACCTAAAGTCACTTCATCAGATCAAGGAAGAAACTTGCACTTGGATCATAGAGATCAACGCTTTTTTCCCCATCGAGAGGCACAGCCGTTGATTCCTTTTTTTTCATAGAACAATTACTATCTGAGATTTACTTCATCTAGAGTACTACAACAGAAATTGAGTCTCATTTTACGGATCCATCAGTCCAGCCTAACCCCATCTAGTCCCATGGGTTAACCAACCGCCCAATCACTGTAGTGATGGGATCCAATTAAGAATTTGGTTAGGTTTTATCGTGGGTACTAGGGAAAAGTGTTCCCAGGCCCCCTAGCGAGATGTTCATGCCAACTTAAAGCTAGTCACACCACTTACACATCTCATTCATTCTCATCCCGATTGACATCACATTACATCTTATCCATTCACTCACATCGACATCACATCCTTTCACATAAACATCCTCATTCATTCTTCCACATTCACATCCACATTCGTACTTCCACATACACATCCATATCCACTCTTCCACGTACACATTCACATCCACATCCATTCTTCACATACACATCCGCATTCATACATCCACACACACATCCACATCCATACTTCCACATACACATATCCATTCTTCCACATACACATCTACAATCATTCTTACACATACTCATCCACATCCATACATCCACATCCATACACCTACATCCACATCCACATCCATACATCCATATCCATATCCACATCCATACATGTACATCCATATCCACATACACATCCACATCCAGACATCCACATCCACATCCACATTCATACATCTACATCCATATCCGCATACACATCCACATTCATACATCCACATCCATACATCCATCTCCACATCCACATCCATACATCCACATCTATACATCCATATATCCACATCCACATCCACATCCACATCCATATATCCACATCTATACATCCATATCCACATCCATACATCTACCTCCATACATTCACATACACATCTAAATCCATATCCACATTTATTCATTCTTATACATATGCATACCCTTTCTTTCACATACACATCCACATTGACATCCAATCACACCCCATACTCATCCACATTGACATTCAATCACACCCCATACTCATCTTATCGCATCTGTTCTCATCCTATCACATCCCATACACATCTTATTGCATCCCATTTACATATTATCACATCGCATACACATCTTATCACATCCATTCACATGCTATTCCCATTTAATAGCTTTTTCTAGATTGATACCGATAATAGGACTTTTTCTAAATTTCTGCCAATTGCTTGGCCTAATTCAAGATTCTTTTTCTGACAACTATTTCCTTGTTTCTTCTCAATTCCTCAATTGAATTATATTAAATATTCTTCTTTTGAATAAAAGAATTCATGGGATTTGTAGAAATCAATTCTACCCATATTTTCACTTTTGGTAAATAATCATAAATCGAATTATACTAAACATTCCTCTTCTTTCCATTTATTTTCTTGGATCCCAATTACCATGGGAATTCCTCTTTTTGCATTTAATTATTTACATTCCAATGTCATGGGAATTCCTCTTTTCCCATCAATTATTTCTCATAAAATAAAATTATCTAAATTAAAATATCTATTATTTTGATATGATAAAAAGTTCTCTTTGCCCATCTAAATGATGGAATTCCAAATGTCATAAAAAATTCCTCTTTTGACATTTAAATATTTCTCATAGATAAATAAATTTATCTAAAAATTCATCTTTGAATTTAAATAAATTATCCCATAATTCCAATATACCAGGAATTTCTCTTTTCCCATCCAAATGATGGAATTCCAAATGTAATAGGAATTCCTCTTTTAACATTTAATTATTTCTCATAGATAAATAAAATTATCTAAAAATTTATCTTTAAATTTAAATGCATTATCCAATAATTTCAATGTGATAGGAATTTCTCTTTTCCCATCCAAATGATGGAATTCCAAATGTAATAGGAATTCCTCTTTTAACATTTAATTATTTCTCATAGATAAGTAAAATTATCTAAAAATTCATCTTTAAATTTAAATGAATTAACCAATAATTTCAATGTGATATGAATTTCTCTTTTCCCATCCAATTGATGGAATTCCAAATGTAGTGGGAATTCCTCTTTTATCATTGAAACTTATCTATGCAAAAAGATAAATTTAACTAAAATTTTTGTTAAAAATTAAATAAAAATCTTCATTAATTCCTTTACACTAGGAATTACACTTTTCTTATTTAATTATTTGAATTCCAATGAGGTGGGAATTCCTCTTTCATTATATAAATTTATCCATGCAAAAAGATAAATTTAACTAAAATCTTTCTTTAATTTTACATAAAATATACATTATATTAGTATTCCAAATTTTTCTCTTAATTCTTTGGAATACATGGATTTCCATTATCATGGGGATTACTCTTTTAACATAAAAATAAATTACTAGAATTTCTCTTTTTTCTAATTTATTAATTAAGCATAAACATAAAAATCAATTTCTCCATGATTTGAATGAGAATCATTCAATTAATCTAGGATGATAATTCCTAAAATATGGTAGGAAGTCCTCTTTTCATATTATGAATGAAAATGTTTTATGTGCTTATTTCACAAAAAATTTACCATAGCTTCACTGCTATTACTGATAATTCTCAATTTAATTGAAAGAATGAAGTTTAATATTATTGATATGATTAGAATAACCACTAATTGGATTATTATCCAATTATGGATTGATTCATAATTTCTCTATGAAATAAATATTAAAAAAGCCATTATTTTGGCCTCCAATTAGACAAGCATATAAATTACTTTTGGATTAGAGAAATGCTTAATGAGAAGCTTCATTTGGATTGAGAATAGGTCATAGGAATGACCTTTCTTTGGGGGGAGAGAGAGAAATGCTTTAAAACCATTAAAATTAAGCATAAATGGAAATTTATGTGTTTCTTTATTACAATTCATAAAGGAACTTCAATAGTAATCAAAAGCCATTCAAATTAAAGCTTCTCAAGCTTGAGAGAGGTTGAGAAGAGAAGCATTTGGAGTTTTAATAAGAAAAAGATAGTAATCCATAATTTACCTTCTAATTTACTTGATTATTTGATCACAGTAGAGGCTCCCAACCAATCAATTGGTTTGGTATGTTGTAGGAGTCACCAAGGAAGATTGAAGAGAGAGAGAAGCTCCAATCTCTTCATTTTTGTAGAGGTTTTAGGGGATAATAGAAAATATCATTATTTCAGCATAATATACTGGCATAATAGTATAGTTCTTATATTTTTTTACAAAGAGCTAAGGATCTATATAGAGGTGAGGGAGGCCTCTAACCAAGTCCAACTAATTTCTAGAATTTTCCAGGTTCAGTTTGGTTGAATTTGGACAAGATTTGGACCTAGTTTGGTTCCCTTTTGATTTGGTTTGATCCAAGAGAAAGGAGAGATAAAAATATCACAATATTTTTGAGTTTAAAACTCCACCACACATGTGAAATAGGCGCCTCCTTGAAGGTCCCCCTTTTCCTTACACATGTGTCAAAAATGAATCATTATACTCAAAATATATCATTTTTTTTAGTAATACTCTCATTGTTTTTTACTAATAAACCTTGTACTCAGTCAACTCTTCATCTTATGTGGACATTTTTTTAGTAATACTCATTTTTGGGTATTTTTCTTTTATAAATTGAATTTATCTCCTCCCCACACTTGGATTGATCCTATTGGTCCATAGGAACCTTAATTGGACCATAAATCAAAAATTTCTGAAAATCTAGACCCTTAGACTAAGGTCCTTTATACCCATTTCTAATTAATTCCAATTGCACATTGGAAAGTTCTTTTTGAATTTCGGTTTTAGGGAAAACCATTTTAGATACTAGGAGGATTTTTATATCCAAAAATAGCTCAATTTTGGACTATCTCCCTCTAGACATTTTCTCTCTCTAGGTCAAAACAAGATAAAATAGAATCTTTCTTTTATTTCAGAGGGGGGAATAATTACAATATCAGAAGGGAAGGTTCTTACACCTGTACACCTCAAAAGTTGGGGGGGAGGAATCTTACATCCTACCCCACTTAAAAAACACGAGATGTCCTCATCTCGCAAACTAGAGGACAACTCTTTCCCTTAAGATCCAATTGATTCTAGGGTTCCTTATATTCTGGTCAATATATTCTGGTCAACCCAACAGAATGTGGGATAAATATCCCTTATATAGAACTCATCATTAAATAACAATTCATTCAGATCCTATCATTCATATCTTTAACGCAACAATGGTCCATTAGACTGAAAAATTTCTTTCTGAACATTCCTCCACGGGAATTTCAGTCAAGCAAGTTCTCAATTTGTCATCCTAATTAACTTGATCCCCCGAGTCAAGTGTTAACAGTAGCAATCTGACAGCATAATCCACTAATCTCATAGTGATTTGCTGAGGTCATTATCATCATTCTAGTTACGAACATTATCACACGGACTTGTCCCATTCATCCTCATTATGGTTTTGCTCAGCTTATCACTTTTCAACCAAAATTGAGGAATCATCTTTTTCCAATCAGAATCCAAATCAATTCATCAATTCTCAACCAGAATTATAAAATCATATCAACCACATTCAAATTCATCATCTGGATATCATTTTTGCTTATAATTTCAAGGTCTTAGATTTACTCGTATGTACTGCCACAGTAAAGAGCTGCAGTTATATCCTTGGTATATACGGGTAGTCATGATCCTTTGAATTATAAGGTAAATACCATCATGTCTAGGCCTCAAGCAAGTCAGGGATTCCATACAATTGCGCTACTTCCATCTGAAGACCCAATTACCAATTTACAAATTTCAGTCTGAATATCAATTTGTATGAATTTCATCACAAAATTCCAACCTTTTACTGTTACTTCATAATTTTTTGACATTTTTGGCTTCTCAATTGGTCCACTATAGCCAATTTGCTCTGATACCAGCTGAAAGATCCACCGCGCAACGGATTCGGGGTTGCTAGCACCGAGGTAGCACTCCTTGCGCGGTGCAGGGTCCTCTCACTCGTCGGGGCCTCGCCCACGGATATCCAGATAGGAGACTAATCCCTCGGTTCTTCCAAAACCAAACGTGAAAAAACTTCCCTTGCCTGGAAAGCACGAGCGATTCCTCCAAGATATTTTTACTCTAACGTAGTCAAGGTCATTACTGACTAAACTGATTCGACCGAACCTAAACTCACTTGGTCAGATCAAGGAAGAAACTTGCACTTGGATCATAGAGATCAAAGCTTTTTTCCCCATCCAGAGGCACAGCCGTTGATTGCTTTTTTTCCATACAATAATTACTATCCGGGATTTACTTCATCTAGCATACTACAACAGAAATTGAGTGTCATTTTACGGATCCATCAGTCTAGCCTAAATCCCATGGGTTAGCCAACCACTGTAGTGATGGGATCCAATTAAGAATTTTGTTAGGTTTTGTCCCGGGTACCAAGGAAAAGACTTCCTAGGCCCCCTAGCCGGATATTCATGCAAACTTAAAGCTAGTCACACCACTTACACACTCAATAAGAGGTGAACCTTCAACTTCCAAAAGTTTAGAGTCAAAGTCATCCGATGAAGAAGAGACATGTGGTAGTTCCGAGGATTCCATCTCAGAAGGGGATGTGGAGGGAGTTGAATTTGGTCTTTCCCTGGGACGGGATCGATGCTGAAGACAATGGAGCCTTGGAAGGGGAAGCTTCTCCAACCATGTGCAAGAAAGGAGATGTGGACCTCACTAGTCTTCACCAACAGAATGAACTTCTTCTTGATGAGTCCATAGCAGGTATTGAAAGGGAGAATTCCTTAAAAATATTGGATGGATTTTCTAACCTTTTTGTAAACAGCTACTCACAAGTACGCCAAGTTACCCTAGTAGAGCACAAGATTGATCTCAAGCCCCAAAGTAAGCCAGTGGTACAGCGGCTAAGGCGTTTGGGAGTAGTGTAAGCAGAGGTGCTTAAGAAGGAGGTAACTAATTTGCTTGAAGCTGGATTTATTTTTCCAGTAGAGAATTCAGAGTGGATTTTCCCAGTTGTAGTCACTCCCAAAAAGGGTGGAAAATGGCATGTGTGTGTGGACTTTCGCCCTCTAAATGCATGCACAAAGAGGGATTATTATCCTCTACCCTTTCAGGATGAGATTCTAGATCAAGTTGCAGGTCATGAGTTGTATTCAGTGTGTGATGGATACTCTAGATACTTTCAAATCTGGATTTGTGAAGAAGATCAAAGGAAAACCTCATTTATCACCCCTTGGGGAGTGTATGCCTATAGGGTGATGCCATTTGGCTTGACCAATGCACCAGCAACTTTTCAACGCTTCATGAGTTAGGTATTTGCACCTTACTTGGGAAAGTTTATAAGGGTCTTTCTGGATGATTTTTGCATTTATTCAAGCCGCATGGATCACTTGGAAAAGTTGAGGTTGGCCCTGCAAAGTATTGATGATGCAAAAGGGTGTCTTAATCCTGGAAAATGCCGCTTAGCATGAAGGAAGGTGGTTCTCTTGGGACATGTTATCTCAGAAGAAGGCATAGAGATGGATCCTGAGAAGGTGCAGGCAATTGTGGCCCTCCCACCACCTACCAATGTATGGGAGGTAAGGAGGATTTTGGGTAAAACAAAGTATTACCAAGGCTTTGTTGACATGTTCTTTGAGAAGATGTATCCTATAAATCTGTTGACAAAGAAGAATGTTTCTTTTCAATGGGGGCCCGATCAAATTCAATCTTTTTGTTTGCTCAAGGAATGCATGAGTCAAAGTCCAATTGTGCAGCCTCCTAGGTGGGGGGAGGACTTTTATGTGAACCCAAGTGTCTCATCACATTCAGTGGGTACTATACTCTTGCAAAAGGGAGAGCAAGGGCGTATGCAACCAGTGTATTATGCAAGCCGACAACTCACTGATGCCGAGGAGAGGTATGGTGAAATGGAGAAAGGTGGTTTGTCTCTTGTTTTTGCAATAAAGAAGTTCAGGTCATACTTGTTACCTTGCCCTTTTTTCTTCCTCACATCTCAACCTTATTTACAATTCTTGGTCCGCAAGCCCAATCCTGCAGGAGGGAAGTTTGCAAAGTGGATTTGTGAGCTTCAAGAATTCTCTTTCACTTTTATTACAGAAAACACCACTAGGGCCTCTCTTGCAGATTTTCTTACCAGGAAGGAAGAGGAAGAAGGAACAAGAGCAAAGGAAGAAGTATATGAAGATTTGGAGACACCACCAACTGCTTTCACTATGCATTTTGATGGAGCCTTTAGCCCTTCCAGGCAATGTGGGGCTGGGGGGATAGTTTTATTTGATCCAGAAGGAAAAGATGTATGGACCAAGGGTAGGGAATTTCCATTTAAGGCTATATCAAATAATGTGGCTGAGTACAATGCATTAATTTGGGGATTAGAAGATTGCATAAAAGATGAAATTAAAGAGGTAGAGGTTAAAGGGGATTCACAATTGGTCATCCGACAAATGAAAGGAGAATATAAGGCAAGGAGTCCTAATCTCCAAGAATTGTATAAAAGGGCAATGGAGTTAAAAGAAGCTTTTGAGTTTTGTAAATTTGTGCATGTTAATAGGAAGGATAATCAAAAGGCTGACGAATTGGCTACTAAAACTGTGGCTTCTTTTCAAAGTAGCTATTCTTGCATTAATGGATACAGGTTGGCTTGAGCTCCAAGATGTTCAACACTATTTAGATACAAGATAATTTCCTCCTGGATTGAATCCTCAACAGAAGCAAAGGCTTACCGGGAAAGCTCATCCTTACATAATTCTAGGGGATGTTCTTTACAAGCAAGGTAAGGATAAGATTCTTTACAAGCAAGGTAAGGATAAGATTCTTAGGAGGGTGGTGAGCCTAGAGGAGTCTAAAAGGATTATGGAATTATGTCATGAATGTTCAGGTCACTTTGCCTCAGCCAGCACAACTCGGAGGATCCTTAACACAGGGTATTATTGGCCTCGACTCAGCAAAGATGTCCATGAGTGGTGCAGAAGCTGTGAAGTATGCCAGGCATATGGGCATAAGCAATTGGTTCCCGAACCCTTAAACCCGCATATGGTCCATTTGAAAGCTGGGGATTAGATTTTGTGGGCCCACTTCCTCGTTCCTCACATGGGAAGTATTACATATTGGTGGCCACAGATTATGCAACAAGGTGGGCAGAAGCAAAGGCAATGGTCAATAATAAAGTAGTGGCTATAGCATCCTTTCTTAGGGAATACATATGTGCCCGATTTGGGTGTCCATTGGAAATCCTTACAGATGGGGGGAGGTCTTTCAGGAATGACTTGATTGAAGCTTTGGTGCGCAGAAATTAAAAATAAAGCATGCTATGTCAACTCCCTATTATCCCCAATGTAATGGTTTAGTAGAAAAAACTAATGGACTGCTTTGTGGATCTTTGTCTAAGCTAGTGGATACTATGAAGAGAAAGTGGGATGTGCATTTGCCAGAAGTCCTATGGGCCTATAGGACAACTCACAAACTCTCTCTTGGTTTTACACCTTTTCAGTTAGTTTATGGAATGGAGGCTATTTTGCCAATAGAATTGGAAATCACAAGCCTTCGCACATCTTTTGCACGCTTGAATAATGAAGAAGAAACACATGCCCAACGCTTAGCACAACTGGAGATCTTGGATGAGAGGCGACTTCAGGCACTTCAAAATTTGGAGGCTGCACAACAACGGCGCAAGGCAAGGCATGACACTCTCACGAGGAAGAAGAAGAAGCCAGAACTCAAGCAAGGAGGCTTAGTCATGAGGTATGATGGCCGTGTGGAGAAACGTCTAGATAAGAAGCTTCTTTGACGCTGGGAAGGCTCCTTCAGGATAAAGCAAAAGTTTAAAAATAACACCTATCTTCTAGAGGATGCAAGTGGCCAGGAGGTTCCCGGACGTGCCAATGAGTACTGGCTAAAGATATTTTACCCTCGAGCACCATGGCCAGCAGACCCCCAAGACAAGCATGGAGGATCTGCTGAGGGGGAAGATGTGACATGAAAAATTGATATCTTTCATTTTCAATTTTGTGCATATTTTGATGGTTTCTCAATGGTAATAAGGTGGAAGCTTGTCCAAGAAGATTGCGGCGCCCACAATGGAATAACGGCGTGGTGATGCGGCGGCTTGGCGGCTACCCTGATAACAGCATTCTACCTTCAAATATAATGGTTTTACTTGATTTAGGGTGCACACATTGTAAATGCCACAAGTATGCTTGATAAATACTTTGGTATGGTAGATAGGCTAGTGATGTGGAAAATAAAAGTGGGCCTTCATGCTCACATGGATTTTTATTGTATTATTAATATGGTATTCACCATAAGGCTACAAGTTGGGGAGTGTGGAAGGCATATGGAGGAGTGTGTGTAGGTGCATAATTGGGAAAGATTCTTCTAGAATGCCTACATGGAAGAGAAGAATTACGCCATGTGTAAGTGGGATCTCCACCTACATGCCACTTAGACTTGGCTATTATCTCATCACACTTTCAAAGTCAAAAAGTCTTCAATTTAATAATCAATAGAAGACTTAGCCTAAGAGGACAATTGATGGTGACATCTACCCTTATGTCACTAAAGGGTTGAAGATTTTTATGTTGTAATTTGTAACAATGGAAGAGAGGGTAATTCTCCACCTATAAAAGGAGCCCTCCTCTCCCTTTCAAATCAAGGAATAAGCCTCCTCAATTGAGCATTTTGTGTCATTGCCATTCTCTTATCTTTCAAACCCCTATTCAAACACTCTCTTTACATGTGAATGTCTCATTTAGCATTAGCTCCTCATGCTTAACCCAATTTTGGACCTCTTTGATGATTCATGATAAGTGGGATAAGGAGTTATTATCTTGGCGGGCCTGTGACTTCTCAAGGTAGCCCTTGCCTTATTGCCGCCCTCCTTTTGAGGTACCAATGGTTTTAGCGGTAATGAGCATGTGGAAAGACTTTGAGGACCATAGATAAATCTTTACGATTGTCTGCTGAGCAATGTTAACCCTTACCCTCTAGCTTGAATCATGAAGGAGATGAGAGGCAAGAGGCTATGTGAAAATTGAGGTTTCATGCAAAGAGAGGGAAGTGCAGTTTTTGTGGTCCAATACCCAAATTTCAACTTCATCACTCGAGTATTGGTTTCCTAAATTGATCATATGGCTAGGAAGCTCTTTATATGCTCTTTCCACTCATGTAACTAATTTTTTAATCCCTTACTTCATTGATGATCAGAATTTCTCCCAAAGTTGATAACTTTTAGGCGAATTTTGGCAGTTTTATAGTCCTGTAGTAAAATGCTCATAACTTTTCGCTCGGTTGCCCGTTTTTTAAAGTTTTTATATAGGCGCGAAGCTCTCTTCAAGCTCTATGCACCTATGTAATCCTCTTTTATACAGTCTATATGGATTTAAAACTGTAATTCTCTGTGTATCTCTATTTTTATAGACATTTGGCCATTCTTTCTTCTTAATAATGATTAATTTCTCTTATCAAAAGGCCAATCCCATGTGTCTTATCCTCTTGTAAGTGATTGCTATATTCATTTGCTTTAATATGTTCTGACCAAATCGCCCAATTCGAATGGATGAACCTTACCAATATTCCCCGTATGTTTCCGTTCACATAATCCTGAGTCGGAAGATTTTCTTTCAACAAAGAATCGCCCTCTTGTTTGGAGCTGCAAGACTAGCAGAAATTCTTGCTTCTCTGGAGCCTTTCATCTTTCCTTCCATAAATTATGATCTCACCTTTGATATGTATATCTTTATCTTAACTTAGGGAGAGAAAGGGAGGTGAGGAGGCTGTGAGGTTTCATACAAGTGTGCTCTGAGAAGTGACTGAAGTCCAAACCCCAACTTCGTGTCACAATATCATGCCAGTATTACATTAAAATACTCATATTTTCTATTATCCCTTAAAAATCCTCTACTTCTGGAGAGATTGGAGCTTCTCTCTCTCTTCAACAATCCTTGGAGCTTTCTTCTCAACATACTAAATGAATTGATTAGTTGGGGGCTTCCTTCTAAGATAAAGAAGCAAGCCAAATCTAGAGGTAAGAAGTAATTTCATGGTTTTCATTAATATTCTCAAAATATTTCACTTCTCAACCCCTCTCAAGCTTGAGAAGTTTCAAATTAATTGTTTTCAATGCAAATCAAGCTTTCTATAAGAATTCTAATGATTAATCACAAAAAAGTTAATGTTTATTAATTAGGATGCTTTTTACGTAATCTCTCTCTCCCAAAAGAATAGTCATTTCTATGACTAATTCTTTATTCAAATGGATGCTTCTAATTGATAAATTCTCAATTCAAAAATCAAACTCTATGCTAGTTAAGCTAGAGATTAAGAAAATGGATTTTTTATGCCTTTATGCTAATAAAATTATGATAAACTTATGATTTAATTCCATAAATTGGATTTAAGTCTAAAGATAGTTATTCTATCATAATTGTATTACAAAGTCTTATTCTTTCTAGAAATATTAAAAATTATCAGTAATAAACGAAGCTATGGCAAATTTTTTAGAAATTAATACATAACTCATTTTTATGCATAATGTGAAAAGAGGACTTTCTACCATATTCTAGGATTGGTCATCCTATGGCTAAAAGAATGATTTTCATCACACATTCATGGAAAACTATTTTTTAGTATTTATGCATAAATAATTAATTAGATAAAAAATAGATATTGGTATTTAGTTAAAAGAAGAATTTTTATGGTATTTAAGTAGAGAAAGATTTGAATTAATTTTTGGTGATAAAAGAGGAATTTTCACCAAAATTCCACCTAGAGAATAAGAGTTGATAAATTAAAGTGGTAGAAAGAATATCTTTAGATATTTATGTGAATAATTCACCAAATTGATATTTTCCAAAATTAGATTAAATGGAAGAAGAGTATTTTCATGAAAATTCGATAATCTCATATAAAACCAATTCTTAATCTATTATGGTTAAGAAGTTATGAAATTCATAAAGTTAGAATTTTCTTACAGTTAGAAGTTCAGTAGATGTTTATCTGAAGAAAATCCTTGTTAGAGCTATACCGAATGATTTTGGTTAGACCATGACTATGAGAGGGACGATCAGTAAACTACTTGTCCATTTCTCGATCTGAATCAAGCAAAAACTTCATGACCAATTCTAGTTCTTAATACAAAGACTAGACTACCGTTGAATTAACCTAGTTTTTCCTTGACCGAAATCACCAAGAATCTAGTTGGACAGTTAGGGTAGATTACCCTGATGAGAGATCAATGATTCTCATTATGAAAATATGGATTAAGGAAAAAGGGTTTGGTAGAACTAATCTCAAACCGGGAATTTTACTTACATAGAACCTCTGTTTTCTTTTAAAGGACTGTTTTACGCCAGAATGCTCGAGGAAGCATTTGGTATATGTTTAAACTAAGAAGAGGCTCGTTGCAACAACTGGTGGTGGAGAGTCATCAAAGGATGTCGCTCGTCGTGCGGGCAAAGCCTGAGATGTCTTGACCAACCTCAGTACGGTTAAAATGGTGCGCTTTCGGTACGATGGGCGAGAACCGACGAAGCGGTCCCTGAGTGAAGTGCTAGGACACCTAAGTAGGATCCTAGAGGGTTCTGACCAGGTGATGCACGGGCTCGTGGTTGCTAGGATACCCATGCGTGCATCGAGAAAGATTCGGATGGACTAAAAAGAATGACTTTTGTGAATCAAATTTTGATATTGGATCTCGTTGTGGTTGGCCAGCTGGTCTTCAACGGAGAGTCCAGATGACATATTTTGTAATATAATGGACTCAATATTTTGGAGGATTATGATCAATAATACTATGATTTTCATTGAAGGATTGTTTTAAAGACAGCCAATTCTATTATAATGGCAATTTCATATTGGGCCTGTACGTGGTATGCCTACCTTAATTTTTGCATGAAACGCCGGCTAGGGGGCCTGGGAACTCTTTTCCTTGGTACCTGGGCAAAACATAACCAAATCTTTATAAAGTAATCTCACCAATACAGTGGTCGGGTGGTTGGCTAACCCATGGGCCGGTTGGGTAAATGAATAAGTAAATACTCTGTGAAGGAAAATTCTACTGTTTCATATTCTCTAGGATGGTAATGAGAAAATTCAGAAGATCTATCAAAGTTGGAATTTCACATAAATGATTAATTTATTCCTCATAGGAATACGTGTTTAGTTTTGAATTCAGTTAAGCAAAATAATCAATGAATGAAACTGAGTAAAGTAGTAATTGAAATATTACCCTTCAAGAAAGATAGTTTAGGGGAGAACCTTTCCAGACTCGAACCCAGAATCAGACTATGACCACGACTTAATCTCCTTCGCCAGTTTCAAGAAAAGACGATGTGACCAGTTTAGGAAAATTCAATCAAATCACCCACCGAATCTGAAATTAAATTGAGACCTTTGATTTTGATCTGAGGATCAAGATTACAGAATTCGAGGAATTCTGCTTGGGAATCTAGACCTGTGATCTAGAAGTCTTGGGATGATACGGAATTAAGATATACTCATTGTATTCAAAAGAAAATCAAAACTGAAAACTTGCATAGAAACCCTGTTTTCTTAAAGGACTATCTTACGCCACAATGCTGGAGGGAGCATTTGGTATATGTATTTTTCTAAGGGAAGTTCGGTTGCACAACAACAACTGGCAGGGAGTGTTCAAAGGACGGCTCACGTGGCAAAACCTGCCCAGGTCTTGACCAGCCTCGGTATGGTGAAAAATGGTGTGCTTCCGGTACGATGGGTGAGGGCCGACGAAGCGGTCCCTGAGTGAAGTGCCAGGACACCTAAGGAGGATCTTGGAGGATTCTGACTAGGCGATGCACGGGCTCGCAGTGCTTAGGACACCCATGCATATGTCATGGAAGATATATATATATATGATGACGAGAAAATTATAGTAATCTATTACTCGATCTCGTTGCTAACTTGCTAGTCTCAATGGAGAGTCCAGAGTGATATTGTTTTGTGAGAAACAAGGATTGAATGGAAATTTTGAGTTATGACATCTACAACCAATAATTGTTTGTCAATGGATTGTTTTAAAAGTTAAAGTTTAAAGAGGAGTGTGTGCGTATCTGTATTCTAAAGCAAAAGTTAAGAAAGGCATTCAATTATGGGTGGGTGAGTACTTGTATGGTTCTACCAATTCTAGTGGTTGGGTGGTGGCTAATCCATAGGCCAGATGGCTGGAATCATAGAGTTTTAATAATAAAATTGATCAATAGGAACTCGAGTAGTTAATTAAAAGCCTGAAGACTTCTCTGATGAATAGATCAACGGCTGTGCCTGATTCAATTAGGAAAAAAGCGTTGATTCCTTCAAGTTTAGACTATGTTATAGTTTCCCTTCTATCTGATTTAATTAGAGTTAGTTCAATATCTTGACCTCATTAGAGAAATTTGTTAAGAAAATAAAAATGGTGGAATCTCGTTTTTCGAGCAGGGAAAATTTTCTCGGTTTCGATTTTCAGAATGACCACCAGCTTAGTCTCATGCCCTGACATTTGAGGGCGAGGCCCCGAGTGAGAAACCCTGCCCCGCGCATGAGAGAGCTGCTTCCGCTCTGCTATCATCCGAGAATCCGGTGCATAGAGGGGCCAGTGGGATCTCACAGTTGGTATCAGAGCCCTGTTGGTATCAGAGCCCTGTTGTAAATTTACGTAACAGCAGCAGAAATTGCTTAATTTTTAAAGTAAATTTAGGAAATAATGTTTTCACTTGTTAATCTTATGTTGAATGAACTTCAAAAATTGAAAACTCATAAATTGAATTGGAAATTTATAGATGGATACCCCGAATCTATCTGGCATTTCTGAACTCTCCCAGAGTCAGGATATGATAGCCTTTGCATTCGAGTACCTCATCAACTCTGCTACGACCTGAGTAAGCAGAGTGAGACTCGCACGTCATTTTGAGAGGCTTTACTTTCCTGATCCTCTTGAGCGACGTCGGTATATGTGGTTCTGTGGCTCGGGGGGGTCACTCGTATAAATATGTAAGTATCACGTGGGTTCAACAGAAGGACATTTTAAATATTTAAAACTTACAGAAATATATTTACAGAGGGGATTTATTTATTATATTTATAAAAAAAATTACAGATTTGAATAGGAAAGGATACATTATATTCACTAAAAAATTCACAGATAAGGGACTTTTTAAATAGGCCTTGAATGCACGTGATATAGAGGATTTACATATAGTGACCCCCCCGAGTTCTGTGGGGACGATGTATTAATGTTAGTACCAGTCAGCGTCAGAGGTTCAGGCATGTGCAACTCTTTGATCATTCACCCAGGAACTTCAAAATTTCATGCCGAGTTTTTAGGCTTCTTAGCCGCTTTATCCCTAGAAGTAGAATTACTGCACCTCTTTCTATAATGAATTGTGTGTACCATGGCATGTCTCCTTCGTAGTTTTGCTTCTTTATGCGTATACAAGTGAGGCAGTGATTTTGGGAGCCGTGATGCTCTATGTATATATCGAAAACTTTTTGATAATAAACGATGTTTTACAAAAAAATTCCAAATTGTTTTCATGATTGTGAATGGTTAATAAAATTATCAGAGTAAGTCTTGTTGCATGAAGTATGATGAAATAATTATCTGCTTAAAGAATAAATCACAAAAATTAAATAATCATAAATCTGTTGTTAAAGTTAAGTTGACGAAAATCTCACTTTGTCAGAGTCATGAGGCGCGCGGCTCGTGCAAGGCAACCAAATCCTCTAATCGATGACGAAGAGTTAGATCCGGATATTCGAAAAGCCCTGCACAGATCCCAACCTGGTCCCTTCAAGGGTGAAGGGGAGTAGTTAGGTGAAGTAGTGGAAAAGTGGATTAAGGCAATGGAGGAATACTTTGATATAACTGGCTACAATGAGAGAAGCAAGATGGCTCTTGCCAGGTTAAAGATTATGGAAACGGCCAGGGTCACTTGGAGGAATCACTGCGAGACTAACCGTCTCGACCGGAATACCCAGACCTGGACCGATCTTAAAGCTTACCTCAGAAAGAGGTTTTGTCCTCCGGGCTTCCTTGAAACTAAAATGAATGAGTTCTTGGAACTAAAGCAGGATAGCCAAACAATTGAAGAGTACCATCAGGCTTTTGCCCTTCTCCTTAAATATTCCCCCGTAATTGGATGAAGAGCAACTGATGTGGCCAGATTCATTCGAGGAATGAACGAGCCATTGGACACCTTAGTGAAGAATGCCAAACCTGTCTCAATGGCCGAAGCAGTAAGAATGGCAAAGGACTTTGCCAAAGCCTTTGTAGTTAAGGTCCCGTTGAAGCCTGCACCATCTAATTTTAAAAGATTCCAAACCTCGGTAAGTACTTCAAACTTTTCTCCCCCAAAGAGACAGCAAGGCCCAAATCAGAATCAGGATACTGGGAGATTCACAAGTGAAGGAAGACCCTTCCCACAAAACACTTTCTCAGGAGCCCCACCTCTTTCAAGGATTCAGAGGGATGAGCTCAGAAATGAGAACCAGTGTTTTGGATGTTAAGGTTTTGGTCACCAGCTGAAAGACTGCCTGACTCTTGCCATGTCAAGGGGATAGGGAAGTCAAGGACCGAGAGTGCAGAGACCAGCTCCTTCCTATCAGTCAAATCACGCTCCATCTCGTCAAAATCAGGGCAATCTCAGGAGAACTCCAACTCAGCCATCTACCTTTGTCGTCCAGAGTAGCCTCAGAACTCCTTCCCAAAACTGGGGCAACCAAAGAGAAAGAGTTCCGCCTCAGACTGCAGTAGCCAAAGCAGTCACAATAGCAAAATTAGTGGAAGAGGAAAGAGGACTGATTTATGCAGCAATTGAAAACCAAGGGCCAAATCACCAATTCTCCATCATCCATACTCCAGCTGAGTATCAGGGTAAGCCTTTTAAGCTTTTGATTGATTCAGGCAGTACTCATTCTTTCATTTCCCTAGGATGCTTGCATAAGCTAGTCTTAGAACAAAAATTAGAGAAACCTATGCAAGTTAAATTGGCCAGTGGAAATATTCTTTTACCTTCTTGAGATAGATCGTATTCAGTTCAATCTAGATGGGAATTTAACTGACTGAGTTATACCTTTGGGAGTTTTCGATGGGATCCTTGGAATGGATTGGCTCCACAAAAATCAAGCTGACATTCACTGTCATAATGGAACCATTTTCTTCCATGACCTTCACGGAAATAAAGTTCAAGGAACCAGAATTTCAGGATCCCCAAGTCTACAATTAGTAAACGCTTCTAATTTACTAAAAGGACTTAGAAAAAAGCAGCTCATTTATGTTGTCAAAATGAATCCAGTAAACACAAAGTTAAAAGCTAAAGAACCTGAATGGTTAAATGAATATGATGATTTATTCCTAGCAGAATTATCAGAGATGCCTCCAATTCGGGAAGTAGATCATGTGATAGAATTGATCCCCGAAGCTCAGCCAGTAGCCCTGTGCACGTACAAAATGCCTATTCTTGAAGCCATCAAACTCAAGGAACAGCTTAGACAGCTGTTAGAGCAAGGGTTTGTAAGACCCAGTGTTTCACCTTGGAGTGCGCCAGTTCTCTTTCAGAAAAAGAAAGATGGAACGCGAAGACTCTGTGTAGACTACAAAGGTCTCAATCAGCTAACAGTTAAGAATAAGTATCCTATCCCTAGAATTGATGAGCTTCTAGACAGGCTAAGTGGAGCCCCAAATCTTCACAAAGATAGATCTCAAATCAGGGTATTATCAGATCAGGATTAATGAGCAAGATATCTCGAAGACAACCATCAATACTCAGTATAGGCATTATGAATTCACTGTCATGCCATTTGGATTGACAAATGCCCCAACTACATTCAATCGCTTAATGCAGGACATTCTTAGAGAATACTTGGATGATTTTGTTCTTGTTTTCTTTGATGATATTTTGATTTACTCAAAGAATGCAGCTGACCATGAAGCTCATGTCAGAAAAGTTCTTGAGATTCTAAGAAAGCACCAACTCTTTGCAAAAAAGAGCAAATGCACTTTCTCTGCCGACCATGTTGAATACTTGGGCTCTCTGGTATCCAAAGATGGAATTTCTCGAAAGTCCAAGCAGTCATAGATTGGCCTGAACCAAAGTCAGTGAAAGAAGTCAAAGGATTCTTGGGATTGACTGGTTGGTATAAAATTTTTATACCAAAGTATGCTCTCATAGCTTCCCCCCTGACTAATCTTCTCAAGAAGAATATCCTGTTTCAATGGTCTACCAGGTGCCATAGTGCTTTTGTTGATAAGTTGAAGATCGCCTTGGTTACAATCCCGTTTTGAAGTTGCTAGATTTCTCTCTACCCTTTGAGATAGTAATTGATGCCAGTGGTTTTGCCCTGGGAGGTGCACTCATGCAGGAAGGTCATGCAATGGCCTATGAATCCCGAAAACTCAAAACACATGAGAGAAATTATGCTGTCCACAACCTGGAACTACTTTCAGTAGTATATGCCCTAAAGTTATGGAGACATTACCTACTGTTTGGTCAAAGATTCACTTTGACAGATCATCAGAGCTTAAAGTGGATATTCACTCAGAAGGATCTCAACATGCGCCAAAGAAGGTGGATGCAAACCCTGCAGGAATTTGATTTTGAAATCAAGTACTGCCCAGGTAAAGAAAATGTGGTAGCAGCAGAAAAGCCTCCTTGCTTGCAATTACTGTAGTGTCAAATCCCTTGATTATTGAATCAAGAGAGAAGATCATGCAGGATAGATTCCCAGTACCCCCTCAATGATAAGCCTCACCGCCGCAACAACAAGAATCATCCCACACACAAAAGCACGCTTCATAGGAAAAAATGAGATCATGCTATCAATGTTTTAAACATCCAATAAGAAAATGTAGAATATTTGTCTTAGTTTCTATTGCTCCAAGAAATACAAAATGTTGTCATGATTGATGTAACTATATGCTGTTAAAAATACATTTATCTCCATTTATCTCTATGTGATAGTTGTTTGCACCACGGAAACTTGCTTCCTTGTTGTAATGTCTTTACATTGAATGGTCCTTTCTTTTCTCCTTGGTACCTATTTCCAAAAATCAAAGTAATGTATATAAGTAATAATGATTATGGCATAGTCTTAGAATGAATACTTTTTCCAGGTTAGATTGAATAACATACCTTATGGCCATTGCACTTGAACACATAATCAGCAGGCACTTGTAGGTCATCCTCATTTACCAAGTCTGTTCTCACTTGACGCAATGAGATTTTCGACCTTATATTGAGTACTGTCAAGAGCTCATGTTCAAACCATACCTCTAATAACATCAATGGATTTTCAATGTCATCCTCCAAGTCCTGATCAATTGCTACAAGTTTTCCATTGATATAATGCCATCTCATATAATGAAAGGCCAAAATAAAATTCTGGGAGCCAATCATATATTTACAGACAATAGATTTTCTATGAATTTTGCAGGTAACCCCATTTAATTCTTTCACATCCCAATTTTGACCTAACAAATCCAAACATTTCTCTGATTTACAGATAAACATTAACAATGTTTTTTTGACCTCGTCATAAAAGAAGTCGACAAAAACATGCAATGGCATAAAGACAACGATTTTCACCCGACGATTTGCTACATTTAGTCTTATACACCTTTGCACGTCTTGGTATATCTTAATCTAAAGCACTCACTTGTTTATGCTGTTGGTATGGGCCATTCTGGACTATCGAACGAAAGCAGTGGTAATGCTTTCAAAGATCCATAACCTATAACATTATGAGGTGCCATGTAAAATTCATTATAAAAGAAAACTCCTCTCTCTGCCAAAGACCTGCTGGATGTTTCTTTGTATAGCTGCTCATCAATAGATGCATGAAAAACATTGAAGATTCCCACAATACTATCTATAGGCTGCCAAAGTCAACCAAGTTTAAAGGATATATATCTATACAAACGAATACACGAGAAGCATAAGTATAGAAATGAAACACATTACATAAACATAATGTAAAAACATTTACTTACAGTTTGGTCTATGGAGTGGGATTCCATCAGACAAATGTTGCAGATGCAGTTCTAAGTGCATGTAGGCATGCTGTATAAGGACTTCCTTAATGCTCCTACATGTGTCAGTCTAGAGTTTGAAGTCTTGAACTCTGCCTTTCTAAGTGTCGATGAACTTATTCTTTGTTTTTTTTCGCTTCCTAGTCTACAACATAATCCAACTACCAATAGAGGTTGTGGTAGGAATCCACCTTTGATTATCCATATCAAAACTGTTGTATACTATAATAGCTCTAGTAGAGGAGCAGGGATGCCTAGGATGTCTAGTTTCCATGGAAGCAAATAGAAAATAAAAGTAGATATGTAAGATTCTTTCCCAGCCTCTCAAGATGTCCAATATCTTCCCCTGTAATCAAATCCCTCTTCAGATATATAAAAGATCTTGTTTCTACCTATTTTGGCTTAGAGAGAGAAAATATTCTAGAGAGAGGTTATTTAGATTTTAGATATTTTTAGATGGAAAAATATCTCTTCTTATTAAAATAAATTCCCCCGAAACAGAAGTTCAAAAAGATTTTCAGAAGGTGCATTAGAAAGCAATCATAATCTGTTCAAAAGGCCTTATCCTAGGGGTCCAGATTTTTTAAAAATTTTAAATTAAGGTTTTGAGGAGCCAATCAGATTCATCCAAATGTGTGGAGGAGATAAATAGAAGAAATAAAGAAAATCCCCCAAAAAAATGAGTAAATACTCACATAAGATGAAGAGTGGACTAAGGACCAAAGGAAATACTAAAAAAATGAAATTTTGACTCCTTAGATGTGGGGATTCCCCCTCATGAAGGAGGCGCCTATTTCACGTGTGGTGGAGTTTTAAATTCCCAAAACTTGAGATATTTCATCTCTCCTCTCTCCTAATTCAAGTCTAGTTCCAAAAAGTAAGCTAAACTGACCCAAAAATGGTCAAAAATTGACCAAACTAATTTGGAAAGTTCTAGAATCAGTTTGCTTGGTTAGAAGCTCACTTTTTCTTATAAATAGGAGCCTCCCCCTTTGTTGAAGCTTAATAGTGTTTTATGCACTATTACTCTACTCCTCCTCAGAGCCAAAAACTGTGAATTTCTTAATAATTCATTAGTTTTTGACCATTCCCTCTTCTAAAGAATTGGTGGCCACTCTTATTGCAAACAAGAATAGAACCCTCAAACCATCAAGCCAAAGGAAAGCTCCCAGAAATTCATGTAAGTTAGAAATCCTACTTTTTCTTATTCTTTTAATGGTTTTCTAATTTTTTGTTATCTTTAAATTGATAATCTAATGCTATGCTTGCTGGAAAGGCTTTCCCCCTCTCTCATTCTTAAATTCAGCTCTTCTTTATCCTAGTTAAGTAATCAAATTATTTGAATTAATCTTTTCATATTGTTTCTCTTTTAAAAGTGGAATTTGATTAGTTTAGAATGCTTTAAACAAATTGGGGATAATTTTTAAGTAAATTAAGAATAGAAAATTTTAAAAAATGGTCAGCCATACAAAGGAGGTTATGGTAAAATTTTCTTAAATTTTGTGAAATAAGTGTTATCTTTTATTATTCAAAAAGAGTAATCCCCATCGTTTGTGTATTCTAAAAGTGTTACTTTCATCAATATTGATTTTTAAGCATAAATAAATGCATAAAAGAATTTTTTTATTATAAAAGTGTTACTTTTATCAATATTGATTTTTATGCATAAATAGATGCATAAAAGAATTTTTTTATTATAAAAGCGTTACTTTCATCAAATATTGATTTTTATGCATAAAATGATGCATAAAAGAATTTTTTTAATTATAAAAGTGTTACTTTCATCAAAATTGATTTTTTATGCATAAATAGATGCATAAAAGGATTTTCTTTTATATAAAAGTGTTATTTCCATAGAAGTTGGATTTCATGCATAAATAGATGCATAAAAGATTTTTTTTATTATAAAAGTGTTACTTTCATTAATATTGCTTTTTATGTATAAATACACTCAAATCACCCACTGAATCTGAAACTAAGTTGAGACCTTTGATTTTGATCTGAGGATCGAGAATTTAGAATTTGAGAAATTCTGCTTGGGAATCCAGACCTGTGATCTAGAAGTCTTGGGATACGGAATTAAGATATACTCATTGTATCCAAAAGAAAATCAAAACTGAAAACTTACATAGAAACCCTATTTTCTTAAAGGATTGTCTCAGAATGCTGGAGGGAGCATTTGGTATATGTGTTTTTCTAAGGGAAGTTTGGTTATGCAACAGCTGGCGGGGAGTGTTCAAAGGACAGCTCACGCGGCAAAAACCTGCCCAGGTCTTGACCAGCTTGGATATGGTGTAAAATGGTGTGCTTCCCAGTACGATGGGTGAGGGCCGACGAAGCAGTCCCTAAGTGAAGTGCCATGACACCTAAGGAGGATCGTGGAGGGTTCTGACCAGGTGATGCACGGGCTCGCGGTAGTTAGGACACCCATGCGTATGTCGTGGAAGATATATATATATGTATGATGACGAGAAAATTATTGTAATCTGTTACTGGATCTCGTTGCTAACCTGCTAGTCTCAACGGAGAGTCTAGAGTGATACTGTTTTGTGAGAAATAAGAATTGAATGGAAATTTTGAGTTATGACATCTGTAACCAATAAGTGTTTGTCAATGGATTGTTTTATAAATTAAAGTTTAAAGAGGAGTGTGTGCGTATCTGTATTCTAAAGCAAAAGTTAAGAAAGGCATTCAATTATAGGTGGGTGAGTACTTGTCTGGTTCTACCAATTCGAGTGGTTGGGCGGTGGCTAACCCATGGGCCGGATGGGGTTAGGCTAGAATCAGTAGAGTTTTAATAATAAAATTGATTAATAGGAATACGCTTAGAACTCGAGTAGTTAATTAAAATCCTGAAGACTTCTCTAAAGAATAAATCAACGGTTGTGCCGGATTCAATTATGAAAAAAGCGTTGATTCCTTTAAAGTTAAGTCTGTAATAGTTTCCCTTCGATCTGGTTTTATCAGTAGATGAAGATAGTTCAGTATCTGGACCTCGTTAAAAGAATTCGTTAAGAAAATAAAAATGATAGAATCGTCCCTGCTTTCCGGGCATGGGAAATTTTCTCGGTTTCGGTTTTCAGAATGACCACCAGCTTAGTTTCGTGCCCGGACATTCGAGGGCGAGGCCCCGAGTGAGAAACCATGCACAAGAGGAAGCTACTTCCACTGCTACCATCCGGGAATCCGGTGCGCAGAGGGGGCAGTGGGATCCCATAAGATGGAAGAAGATGAGATGGCAGAAGAGATAACCTCCAAAACGTGTGAAATTTTTAGAGGGAAATCCATTCATTAAATGACGTAGGAACTTCGAAGAGAACATTTCAAATTTTTAGAGGAAAAAAGCATTTTTATTAAATGAACTGAACGAGGGAAATTTTTGGATTGAAAACCATTCATTAAATGAGTTGACAACACTCTATTTTTCATATATATTAAAGAAATGACATTATAAAGTGTGGTCAAATGCATTTCGTATTTCTTTAATAATAATATATTCATATAAATAATATATGAAAATGTCTAATTATCAAAAGTTCTGTTACGGTGGCTTATTGGTCGAAAGCCTTTCTCTCTCTAGAGAAAAAAGGCCCAAAGTTGAGTCCAAAATTCGCCTAATGCTTCTCTTCCATCTCCTTAAGAATTTTTCTAGAGGCTTCAACTCTTAAGGTTGGATCAGAGAAATTTAATGGAGATAAGAATTCTTTCCCATAGAGTGCTTTAAATGGTGACATCCCTATGCTCTGGTGATAAGATGTATTATAGCCAAATTCTACTAGATAAAGGTATTGAATCCATCTTCTTGGCTCCCGCCCATAATATGCTCTGAGAATGTCTTCAATTACTTGGTTAACTCTCTCAGTCTGGCCATCTGTCTCTGGATGGTAAGCTGTACTAAAGAAAAGTTGAGTACCCAGGCTTGAAATAAGGACTTCTAGAACTTTGAAGTGAAGTCTGATTCTTGATTGTTCGTTGACTATCCTTTTTGATAAACCATGAAGCTTGAAGACCTCCTTGATGAATAAACCGGCAAAATCAAAAGCTTTGAAGATTTTCTTTGCTGGTATACTATGAGATAATTTGGTGATTAAGTCCACCACTACAAAAATGGAATCATATCCTCCTTGTACAGTGGGGAGACTTGTGACAAAATCCATACTAATGCATTCCCACTTCATTTGAGGGATATCCAAGGGTTGAAGCTTTCCAGACATCTTGACTCTCTAAGCTATAATCCTTTGACATGAGAGACATTGCTTCAAGTATCAAAGGACATCATTTTTCAAGCTTTCCCCAATGATAGCCCCTCCTTAGAGCATTCAAGGTCTTTGCATAGCCTCGGTGCCCTACGGTGGCAACGGGACTATCATGAGCTTCATGGAGGATTAGCTTCTTTAGGGAAGAGTCCTTAGGAATGCATAGCCTATGATTGAAGTATAGGTACCCATCATGGGTGAAGTTTCTCTTTCTCTGAAGTACCCCCTTCCTAAGTTCAGCATCCTTGGTAGTCAGGATCATAAAATGAGATTTCTTTCACCTTGACTAGTATGGGATCATCTGGCATAGAAATTGCACTCAAGAAAGATTTGCGGTGGGGCTAGTAAATCTACTACCATATTATCCTTCCGAGGGTGGAATTTAATGTCTAAGTCATATTCTTATAGGATTTTAACTTCTTCTTTGCCTCATATTGTGGTTAGGCTGGGTGAAGATCCACTTTAGACTCTTGTGATGCTAGAACTTACATCCCAAGAGATAATGTCTCCATAACTTGAGGCAATGAATAACTGCTAAGAGTTTCAAATCATGGGTGGCATAGTTGGCCTCATATTTCTTCAACTTGCAACAAGTATAAGCCACCGGTCTTCCTTCTTGGGCTAAGACACCACCAAGTGCTAGACTAATGGCATCATTAAACCACCTCAAATTCCCTACTATGAAATCGGGAAGTTTCAAGACTGGTGTCGAGGTAATGATGGCTTTGAACTGATCAAAGATGACTTGATGGATTAGAAACCAAACTATTTTAATATAGGCTATCTAGCCTTATCCCACTTTACATGTCATCATCCATGTGGAAACTCCTTATCTACTCCTTTATGTGGCATTCTTATCTTGCCACAATATCTTGCACCTTTAGAGTGCGTTCACACACTCAACCAAATAATCCATTCATTTTACATTGCATATTTCAACACCCCTCTTTAATGTAAACTTGGGTGTGTGCATAAAATCTCTCCAATCAATTTGATCTACTCACTTCTCACCCCATCGATTTGGCATTGACAATCTCAACACTCCCCCTCAATGCAAATTGGAGTGTTCTCAACAAGTGTGTGTGCATGTGCCTAGCCAATCTAGACACGAAGTCCATTTTGAGCCGACTCGCTCACAGTGGAACCACTAAGTCTGATTTGAACATAGAAGTTTGGGTGGGAACCAACCCATACGCATGCACCTCACACGTGCATCGCTCATGCACACATCACAACAACCATTTTGAGCTTCTCGATGAGCTCAGGTAGGGCAACCCTCATACCATGGGTGATTACAAAAACAAATCCTCATTTTGAGCACGCAGGCTTGGGCATGGTTACCCATCAATATAGTAAAAAAAACACCACGGCTTTTATAGAAGCTGATACTTGCTCATTTCAGAGCGATCGAGGGAGTAAAAAATTACATGTACAAAAACATGTATACCTTCTTCAAAAACATGAGCCCGTGTAAATAGTGCATAGAAGGAAAGAATTTTGAATGTGGTTAGACCTTGGCATGTGAATGGGGGGGATTAATTTGGGTTTCTTTACACCACACATCAATTTAAAGATTAAGGCCTTTTTAAGACCTTAGTTAGTTTGTTTTTTTAATTTAAAAAAAATTAGTCTTTATCTCTGCTGGTCGGCCACACATTCTCTTTTTTCAGTGAAGCTGCACGGGCTATGGTGGTGGGTGGCCCTTATCCACCCACTATCTTCACCATTGTGCGCAGCATGCCTGCTTTCGATGCTCTCTGTCATGAATTTTACCTACTTCACATGCTTTCGATGCTCTCTATCATGAATTCCGCCTACGTCACACACTGTGCTATTGCTGAAGGCGTTTGCCTGCCTCCTCTCAACTACGCTCCTTACCTCTTCTCCAGCTACTGTCATCAAAGGTCACCACAGCAGCCCCCGCTGCCTTGTCTTGGGCATACATCAGTCTACTAGAGGTGGAGGGTGCAACATGTCTCCACTTCCATGCTCTACTTTGTGAAGCGCAATCTTGTTGCTGTCAAATTTTCACAAGCCTCAGCTCTGGGTCATCACCTCTCTCTCTGATCAGCCACGCTAGAGCACAACCCTCATTTCTTTGTGATGGGTTCTTCTTCTTCTTTTTGCCATAGCAAAACTACCAAACTGCCGTCTGTCATCTTCCAGTAATTTAACCACCATCGTTGTTATTGCCTCTTTCATGAGTACAAGATCCTTCTTGTTCATTAGCCAAGCACTGTGTCTTCTAGTTTCTCGCATCTAGTAGTTGTTTCCACCACTGATTATTCTAGCTTGCCCATACATCTCTTTCATGGTTACTCTTTCTTTGAGGTGAGATGAAGCTATTGTGCTTTGTAGTCTTCTTTTTAGCTCTGCAACCTTTGTGTGGAGCTCTTCTCTCTTTCAAGCTCTCCTTTTTGTGAAATTTAATATGAAACTCCCTTTTGTTACAACTCCTCAATAAAACCTTCTTTATGAGGTTAACCAGCCATCAATATGGCCTTATTGAGCTCCCAATTAGCTCACAATTTTCATGCTCTCCTCTTGCATGCCAAAACTCCTACAAGGGTGCTTTTCACATGGTCTCTCAAACGAAACCATAGGTGCGTAAACCAAAAAAAAGAATGCTCCAATATCATCCACAACCAACTCATATTTCATGAGCAAATCAGTGTGAGCATAATCAACTCCACTTGGGCTCCAACCAGCACATAATTGCTTGCTTTCACATGAACAAGCATGCATCTCACATCCTTGCCAAATTGCAAGGTACCAAGGGATTCCCACATCCCAAAATAGCCACCCTTCTCAAATATGAACATTCTTCCATGCTCAAACACCAAAATAGAGGCAAAATCACCAAAATACCTTCACAAATCTCCTTGGTAGCTTCTCCTTGAAGATGAACACTCGATTTTGCATTCCCCATAATGTAAATCTTTACTTCAATCTTGATGATGGTGGGCTCCATTGCATCTGCCTTGATGCAATCTTCAATTGGCAGCTTCTAGTCTCCATCTTCTAATGAAAATCTCTCTCAAATCCTCACAAATGCAAATCCAAATGATAATAACTGAAAATAATGCTTAATGAAATAACTCATAACCAAGAAATCTAAACATAAATATTCAGCATGACCAAGAGCCCACCCAAGCTCTGATACCATGTTAACAATCCAAAAATGGGATTGACCATGGTGAAGGACATAGATTAAGCAATATAATTAAGGTGGATTATACCACACTAAGAACTGCATGAGAGAGAGAGAGAGAGAGATTGCACACTCAACATTCAATTCTATTGCTCTATTGCATTCACAATGAACCATATAATGATATAGGCTTTCTAGCCTTATCCTACTTTACTTGCCTTATCCTACTTTACTTGTCGTAATCCACCATGTGGCAACTCCTTTTCCACTCCTTTTGGTCAACACTCACACACCATTCAATATTACATGTAGCATTCTTATTTTGCCACAATATGTTGCACCTTTAAGGTACGTTCACACACTCAACCAAATAACCCATTCATTTTACATTGCACCTTTAAGGTACGTGCACCTTTAAGGTACGTTCACACACTCAACCAAATAACCCATTCATTTTACATTGCACAGTTCAACAGACATTCCAGTATATCTTTGACCTTGGTACCATCTTGGGAGACAATGAATCCAAGATATTCAATCTGGTGTGAGTAAAGAAGGTACATTTACTTTTCTTAGCATAGAGTTTATGTCTGCGTAGCAATTGCAACACTCTACACACGTGCTCCTCATGTTCTTCCACACCGACTTAGAGTAGACTAGAATGTCATCAAAAAAGACAAGAACAAATTCATCCAAGTGGGGACAGAACCCGAATGACATGACAGTAAACTCATAGTGGGCCATAATAGGTATTGAAAGCTATCTTGGGTCTGATTTGATAGTACGGACCTTAAATCTATCTTAGAGAAAACCTTGGCCCCATGAAGCCTGTTAAGAAGCTCATCAATGCGAGGGATACGGTACTTGTTCTTCACAGTGACTTGATTTAGCCCCCGATAATCTATGCAAAGATAAAGAGTGCCGTCCTTCTTTTGGAAAAGAATGGGTGCTCCCCAAGGAGAGCTACTAGGGCGTACAAATCCTTGCTCAATGAGTTGGCAAAGTTGCTCCTTGAGCTCAATGGCTTCAGGGAGAGACATGGACTTGTGAGTCAATTTATGCAGGCCCCTAGGAAGCCACACTTGGATGCGGCTAGATGGATCCTCAGGTATATAAAGTCTACAGTTGATTATGGACTTTTCTATGAGGCTGGTACAAAGATACAGTTGCATGAGTACACAGATGTTGATTGGGCTGGTAATATTGCAAACAGGAGATCTACCAGTGGTTTTATGTTCTCATTTGGGAGTGCTACTCTGAGTTGGAGTAGTAAGAAGCAACCAACAGTTTTGCCTTGTCGAGTACAAGGGTGCTGCTATGGCACCTTGTGAGGTAGCTTGGTTTCAGAAGCTACTTGGTGACATGGGAGAGTCCGTGGTGGATAGGACAGTTGTCATATATTGTGACAACATGAGTAGCATACAGTTGGCCAGTAACCCCATATATCATGCTAGAACGAAGCACATTGAGGTGCATTATCACTTTGTGAGGCACAAGGTTCTAGTAGGAGATGTAGATATGGTATATGTCAGCACAGAGGATTAGGTGGCTGACATCTTCACGAAGGCATTAGGCACAGAGAAGCTCCACAGGTTTAGGAGCTTACTTGGAGTGCAGTGTGTGGAGTTGAGCTCGAGGGGGAGTGTTGAGATATCAAGCTCAACTAGTGCTATGGCGGACATTGATGACCCACCTGGGTGATAGCTTCCACAGCCTTTGGAAGGTTGTAGGAGGATTGGTCAAACTAAAAGGCATAACCTTGTATGCAAAAGTGCCCCATTCAATGAAAGCTGTTTTATGTTGATCGGCAAGATCAATTTGAACTTGATTATAGCCCGAGAAACCATCTAGAAGGCTATAAGCCTCTTTTCCAGCCAACCTTTCTAATACATGTTCAGTAAAGGGCAAAGGATAATGATCCTTAACTATGGTTGCATTGACTTTCTTTAGGTCAACACACACTCTGAGTTTTTCATTCTTCTTTGGCACAACCACAATTGGTGAAACCCATTTAGTGTGTTCAATTTCATAAATGAACTCAGCCTTGATGAGCTTGTCGAGTTCCTCTCAAACTAATTTTGCATAATTAGGATTCATAGGATGAGACCGTTGCCTTACTAGTCGGGCATCATCCATAATAGGAATAGTGTGCTTCAGGTAGCACTCCTTTCATATATGTGTATTTCCAGGTAAACACATCTTTGAATTCCTTCAAAAGATCAATAAGATCCTTCTCCTCCTCTTCTATTATAGGTCTGTAGTAGCAATGTAAACCAGCTTAGGCTCTTCACCAGGTTTAGCAAGATTAACTTGTTTGACCTCAACAGGTCCTTCATATGAGGGTTCTTGCACTTTCTTCCTTGGTTCTCGTAGCCTTTTTGTTCTCCTATGTTATAGTTTCTAAAATACTCAGGGATTTCGGATACGTCTTCTTCAAGTTGTTCCTCTTCCTCCCGAGTTTTCCATTTTGCTTCTTTTTTAGCTTCTTTCAAAAGCTTATTCTTCTTCTTTTTAGCACTTTAAGTCATCTTTTTGGAGGAGATATCTTCTAAAGATGTTTCAATTTGATTGTTGCCTCCTCTGATTGTCTCAAGGGCTTGAATAGGAGTGATTCGATTCAAATCCTCTCCAAGAGTTCAAACTAACTTATCATAATTGCACAACATCCACATATTATAAGAAATGCTTCTCACTTTCAAGATTAGGGTGGGGCCTTGGCCTAATCCCCTCAAAGGTTTGTTCCTAATTTTACCCACTTTCGTTTTTTCTTTTCTTATTTTCTTATAAAGGATATCTTCACGATCACTTCGCTTGAAGCTTTATCTCACTAGATATTTCCTTTATCGATATGGGATTCATCATGAACAAATTAGCTTCCATGTTTTTATCCTTCTAGAATTTGGTTCCATTTTTTGGGGTAGCGCATCCATAGTTCCAATAATTGCATCCAATTTTCACAGTATGTTGGATCTGGAATAGATGCTATGTCATGGTTATGTTTATTGAATTCCATTGAAATTTGGTTAAGATCAATGTCTAGGTCTCCATTTCTAACATGTGCTTTTTCAGCATAAATTTTCTCTTCAAGACGATTAATCTTTTCCTTGCACATAAGACATACACTAGTTATAGTGGACTCCCTTGAATGGAAAGTAGTATCAGAATCCAAAACTATTGGAGACCTAGTGCGATTGGGTGAGCAGCATTGTGATTAGCCAAATTGACTTTGATCCATTTCTCTCATTTTTGAAGATAAATATTATTAGTTCCCTAGTCATGAATCATCAACAACTATCTCATGAAAGGCCTTCCTAAGATAGAATCATAGTTAGTTTGCCTTGGGAAATCCATGAGCTAACAAAGGTCATCCAACTAACCTTGCCAATTTGCCATTTGAGAGAGCCATCTGCCATTTTAACTGACACACTATTGAGCTCAGGTTTTGGCTTTCCCCATGTCTCCCAGCAGCAAGTCTTAGTGGCTATGCTCACCCCAGCTCTGCCATCAAGTATGGCTAGAATTTGTATCCCTTATATGAGATCGAAAGTGTACATTCATGTCTTCTCTTTCATAATATTGGTATTCTCCTAATTTATTAATAGGAACTTCAGGAGGAATTCCTTCTCAATCTAAATCTGAATTTTCATTGTCTAGCAGTCTCGTCTATCTTTGCCCTAAGGCATCTACTTAGCCATTTTTATACATCATTCCACATGGCACAGGCTTACCTTGTAAGAGTTGGCCTAAAGGAATAGTGACTGGAGTAGGCAAGATTGTCTGCACCATTTCTACATTCCTAGAGTGATGATTTTGTTTTTGGACAAAGTTGCTTTAGGAAAACGTGTAGACCTTGCAATAAAGAGGGGCCATTATTAGACTTTTTTTTTGTTTCCTGACCTTTACTTCCAAGATACTAAGGAAGAGTCCCCAAAGATCCCACAAGGGAATCAAGGTCAATTCCATATTTCCAAGATCTTGGAAGAGAGTTTGCATCAATGATTGAGGGAACCTTAGATCTTTGAGGAGATCTAAGAGTCGTATGTTGCCAAAGATCCTTGAGGTCTTTATCAGTTTGTTGTTCAAGAAAATTTTAAGGAAGAGATTCTGGCTACTCTTCAAGAGTTAGGTTTCTAGGTTTACAAGGAAGATTCCCTTGCACCTCATTGTCCATCATTAGATGTTTATCATTCTCTCTTCTTTCTTAGTCTTGATTGATCTAGACTCAGAGTTGGGAACCATCACGACTCCATCATCCATCTTTGGTATTATCGAGAGTGGTGTGGGGGGACAAGATTGGTGAGTCTTCACTGACCCATACACACTCTCTAACCCCAATTGAGTTTGTTTAACCAAATTTGTAGCTGCCTTAAGGCCTTCCTTTTCTTTCACTGGGTTGGGATATTGCATTACCTTTTTAGGCAACTTTTGCAAATTCTGTTTGAGACTACCATCAATGGTTTTTTTGGTATAGTTTAAGGTTTCATCAGAGCAGGATAGAAGGAGATGATTCATATCTATCTTGGATTTCAACTTTATGCTTATCATGTACCAACTAGGATACTCTTCTTCTTGTTGTGTTTCTTTATCTTTTTTGCATTTTTACTAGAAGTTCTATCAATTTCAGTTGCTTCCTTTTCAAATAGGGCTTGCTTAGCTTGAGCTCTTATCATCAGTACTACATTAACCACTCGGCAAGTTCATTATATGTAAACTCTTTATATCACATGCATTCAAGGACTAATTAAAAAACCCTTTTTCTATTCAATCTATAAATATCCCCTTTAAATGGTACCCTTTGTATGTAAAAAAGGGATTTTAAAAACCCCTTCTGTTGTTGAACCCACCACGTGCTATGCTTACATATTTATGAGTGACCCCCAAGATTGACTAGAGTCAAGATTGGGTTTTCTTTCCTTTCCCAAAGAACTCCCAGCATGTTTAAAGCTGTTGTTGGTCCAAGAGAACCACTACTAGAAAGTTGGGGTGGTACGGTAAGGGTAATCTTTGAGTAGATACTCTATCCCCACAACCACTGCACCATCTTTCCAAGGGACAAGATTTGTTGTATCTGGGCTATCCTCATAACCTTTATTCGGACACTCAAATTTTATGTGAGGACCACCACATACATAATAAGAGAACGGGGCTTGTCTAGTCAACAGTATTTATGTCTCTTCAATCGTGTTGATGCTGCTATATTCATCAGATGCTACCACAATGAAGCTCAAGGGGTTACACAATATTTAGGAGTCTTAGCATTTTCCCCAGGTAATTCATAAGCAACTTCAGGTACTAAAGTCTCAGAGGTTATTTCAACTTTTTCTCCCACTTCGTGAATAAGAGTTACTCTTGGTGGAGTTGTTTGAGGAGGCAATATAGGTGGAGGCATTCCAACAGGTCTACTATTACTCCCCACTAAGACATTTATGTTAAGGTTACCTATTGGTGGTGCCGGTAACACAAGTGGCATGTGAGGAGCTGGCAATGGTAGAGTTCGCATTGTTGGCGGGTTGGATTTGAGTGCTAGATTAAATCTATAGCATTGGCTAGTATCATGATTACCCATACGAGTACCACACCATAGATTTTGCCTTGGTTCTAAGTGAGGGCATTCCATTGTTGTATGATTGAATTTGCAATATGCACACCAAACCATGTCTCTCTTAGAGGTGGGGATTGCCCGCCTCTTTTGGAATGATATTAAATTTATCTTTTAACTGCTTTAGCAGTTTTCCAATCAGATTAGGGTCCTTTTTTCTTTCATCATTTCTGCGTCTGCTTGATCTATCACTTCCTGATCTCGTTTTCGTCGTTTGAATGATGCTTCAGAGCCATAAATTTCTCTGGGTGGTCCCCCATAAAGTTATCATTGTAATAAATGGCATCCAGCACATTCATTGAAGGTTCTATGCCTTTGTGCATATAATACATGATGCAATATTCCATTTTTTTGTAAACCTTCTAAGAAGAGTGAGATCAATCGTGTGTGGCTAGGTTTCTCTTCAGGTTCACACCTAATTTATAAAGATATTTAACTCTGTTGATATATTCTCAAATTGTCTCTTCTTGTTTCTATTTAAGAGTATTGAGCTGGTTCACCGAGCTCCATTTGGCACCAATCTTGGTATAAGAAATCAAAACGGATTGCTTCAAATCTTCATAAGTTTCTTTTCCCTCTAGTTCTAAAGTTTGGAACCATTTGTCATTCTCATGCTCTAGGGTGAATCCAAATGCTCCGATCTTTGTGGGATTGTCATTAGCATCCAGAGCTTCATAGACTTGCTCAAAGGTTTCTAAATAGCCATGGCCATCTCCAGTCCCACTGAATTTGTGCATAGCCTTGGATACACTCCAGACTCTAGATTTTTGTCTATCACATTCCCTTTCTCTCGAGGTCCATGTGGCAAAACTACCATAGGAGCTCGAGGTTCTTTAGATGCAAAACTACTCTTGCAATATCTTTTGCCATCCTTATGGCATCCTCAGTCGATACCATTCTTGGTGGTGGTGCAGGATTAATTGGAGGTTCTACTAGAACTGGTCTATCTAGTGTGGTAAAGGAACACTACGTGTACTCGTGGGTGAGTGTAGGTGGGAATAGGATGACGTAATCGTGCATTTGGATCTAGAACTATTGTTGCATTTAATGGTCCGATCAAGATAGTAGCCATTGTAAGTATAGGCATACCTCTTGCTAATGAATGAGCAAACGTGTGTTCACCCACAAAAACAAGTGGAACCATAGTATTAATATATTCATAGTAGGGCGGCATAGGACCTATATAGGTTCCACCCCATAAGTTTCTACTAATGAATTAGGAACTACAAAGTCATAGGGTGACTGAGGAGTAGTGGGAGGGATTGTTTCATCATGGGTGCTATGGAAAGTGAACTCTGTTGAGTCAACACTTGATGGGTGTGGCTCATGATGAGGAACAAGAGAAGGTTCTTTCTCCCCCTTCCTAAGCTCTTCCATGAGTACTTCCACCTCTGGCTTGTTACAAGGAATGTACTTATTACTCCACACATTCTTATAGAAGTAGAATCCCCAGTCAGGTCTATTAATTCTAAATGCATTAGGGTTATCCAGACATGGACTAGAACTTGTTCCCTCAGTAGGGATGATATTGAAAACTCTGTTTTCAGAGTCCATGTATACGTACTTTGCTAGAGATGATACAAATAATATTTTTAGATTTGAACCTCCTAAAGATATCTTCTCCTAATCCCCAGTCAGGTCTATTAATCCTAAATACATTAGGGTTCTCTCTGGACATGGACTAGAACTTGTTCCCTCAATATGGATGATATTGAAAACTATGTTTTCAGAGTCCATGTATACGTACTTTGCTAGAGATGACATAAAGAATATTTTTAGATCTGAACCTCCTGAAGATATCTTCTCCCAATCTCCGCTAGGAGATGGTTCACTTGGCATTTTTCTGATAGGCTCTTTGCCTAAGGATGTTCTAAGGAAAGGATTAGTATGGTTGCTTGACATGGCTCTTTCCTTTTGTCCTTCAAGGTGCGTTTCTTGAAACTAAGAGTCTCCACTCTTAATTGATATGTGGTTTGACTCACTACTAGATTCCTCAGGCAATCTTGTTCTTGATCCAATTTCCTTAGATCTAACGGTCTCAATTCCACTGCCTGCAGAAGTGGGAATGTGAGATCCCGGTTCAAATCCTTTCAACCGAGAGCTATTTAAGACTCTACTGCTTCTCAAGTTCATAAGACAAATTCCCAATTGAGTCAAGAACTCTAAGAGGCCGATAACATGACGCTCTAGCTTTTGGTGAGAGGAAACTCAAAGATTACTCTTCTCTGGCCTTGTTTTCAATCCCTCCCTCTATTCGATTTCTATTGGCTTTATCAAATGAGAATGGTAGCCTGTTGATTAAATGTAGGAAGGGACTAAAGTCCTGAAAAGGTGTTGTTCTCAATTCCCTAAAATAATATCCAGTATACCAATCCCGAGAACATCCAAAAATGGAGGTAACAAATTCCATGTTTTCAACAAACCCCAGTATACAACACAATTAAATCTACACAAGGTTTTCTTCTCAACCTTGATCCCAAGTGGTTTGTTGATAGCAATCTATGATTAAAGCAGTACCTCTTAGCTCTATTGTGTATGATCCTAAAATAGATTGTAGTATTCTAAATTGAATACTCTCATGCAATTGATGCATGCAAGAAATGGATCTACTATCGCATTGTTCATTAGTTAAATCTTTAGGCTTAAAGTTTTCAATGAAATAATCACGTAGTTTCTTTTCTTAGCCAATATGTTTTCGCGTTTTCCAGTTTTAGCTTATTTTAGACTGTACTGACTAAAAATAATAGGTTTTTTAAAGTAGTCAAAATAGGCTTAGACCTAGCATGTCACAAGCTCCTTGAGGTCGGGAGTTGAGCCATATGATTAGTTCTCAAAATAGATTCCTGAGGAGTGCCCAAAAACTAGTTTTAGGAAACTTACCTCTCAAGATGACTATTTTTAATAGGTTCGACAGGCTCTCTAAGGCTTTTCTTAAGATGGTGAGCTAACAAGCCCGAATTCCAATGGACAGACTATCACCGTATTAGGCTATGTCTGAAATAGAGCTTTGAGAGAAAAGATATAGGCTTGTCAAAATTACTTTTCCATTCCCAAATCCGCTTCTCAGAGTTGGACATAATTTGAGCTTTTCTCACTTAAAGAAGCCAAAAATGGGCTCTAATTGGTCAAAAACTAATCCAAACTGAGCCAAACTTGATAGAATGTATATTTAGAGTACAAGACCCATTGTCGATGCTCAAATCATGTTTCTATTCAATTCTTGTTAATTTTAGCATGAACTACTAAAAATAGGCAGTAATCTTACCATGTTAGAACTGAACCAAATTTGGTGTGAGAGTAGTTCATGACATTGCCTATGATTGTATATATTTAGTTTTTAAGCTCTACATGATGAGACTGAAGCTCTCAAAGACTATATGCAGAAGGGAAGAAGTAAGTAGATTAATGGGTTCAAGGAGGTATATACCCTCTTGACCCATCTGGTAAGCCTCCATCATTTAGCACTTTGCATGATCTTGTTCGATTCATTGGGGATGGTAGAGAAGGCTTATTTGGATACTACTCAAGATTGAATAATCAAGCTACTATTTCCCTTTATCAACACACACACATGGATGAAACTATAGTTGGTATGTACAAGAAATCAGCTAAAGGGCTAGAAGAAATTTTGATCTCATAAACTCAGTGTGTAAATGAGTTAAAAAGACTGCTTCAATCATCTTAGGAAGAGGTAATCGAGCTTAGAAAAACTAACAAAAAATTTGAGGAACATGCACTTCAAAAAACCCAACTAAAATGCACTTCAAAAAACCCAACTAAAAAGCACTCCTTTTGGGTTAAGAGCGATATCTAGACAGTTTAAGAGTGTTACATGCCTAGCAACACATGGGGGTGCTAATAAGAAACAGATGAGGCTTGCTTAAAGCTAGATGAATAGTGTGGGAGTTTTCTGCTTGGAGAATCATCTAGATAGAATTGCTATAATCAATCAAGTTTGCTATCAAAAACAATGACTTGATTGAAATGCTCAAGCTCTCAAAGTGTGCAGGGCTTTGAAGGAGGGTAGTTAAGGAAGTTTGTAATGACTTTTGTGACTTGGTCAAGCTTGATGAGGTGGTGGAAGCTTGTGATAAGGTTTGAATAAGCAAGAAGGGATACATATCCATATCAAAGCTAATCATCCAAGGTATGAAGTCTCGTTGTCTTCATGTGTTTGGCTTACCCCGATCACATACCATAGTAATGGCATGATACCAAATTTTTTTGGCTATTCTAGGGTTCAACTGTGAATACAAACACATTGATAGTTTAATGACTATAGAGAAGCCAAAAATAAATAAATCAAAATTCAAGTATGACATGTGTAATAACATATTTATAGACGTTAGAAGATTCCAATCAGCACCACGATGAAGTTCTATCTCAGTGCCACAATAGAGGACTATGAGGGTAATCTTATTTTTGTTATCAAGATTGATGAGGCACAAATCCTTGAACATCAAAAAATGAAAAGAATCAATATAGGACTAATGAACAAAGCTTCAAATTACGTCCAAGGTAAGGGAGACTAGCCATTACATAGTGCATCGTCAGAGATGGATCCATGGTACCTAGGGGTAGTTGTAGTGAGAGATGAGAGTTATGATACTCTCAAATGGTTGTTCTCGCACACAAAAATTCCAAGCATCATTTTTGATGCTCAAAATAAAGGTGAGAAGCTTGTGGTGGATGGGGTAGGAGAATTTACAATTGAATGGCACATGAGTGCTGACTTGAAAACATTGAAGTGCACATATGGGGTGTGTGATGGTTCTAGATCACCAAACCCATGCCTCTATTGCATTGCAGACATGAACAATCCAAAATGGTACAGTCCTACAATGGATTGTACAAAGCCTCCATCTAGAGACAAGATAAAGGAAGTAACTGGTGATGAAGACCAAACCAAGGCTAAAGGGAAATCAAAGATTGGGAGTAAGGGAAAGTGAACAAAAACAAACAAAGTCAAGGATGAACTATGTATTATACTTGAGGATCCCAATTGGGATCCCATACTTCCTATAAAGCTAGAGAGAGTTCACATTTGTACTTTACATGTAAAAATTAGAATATTGGATAAGCTATTAAAGCCTCATCTTGACTATGCTCATTTCATTTTGCCATTAGAGCTATTGGATGCACGTTTAGAGCAATGTGAGATTTTACTCTCTAACATGGGCTTTCATGGTGGTGGACATGTGCAACTTAAAAAAGATGACAAGTAATCAGGTAGCACTAGTGATGTTCTAGTAGATGTGTCAATGGGAGGAGCCAAAGCTAGAAGGTTCTTGTTAAACTATGAAGTAGTTCTTGAGAACAAACAAGTTACAACAATATGGGATGTTGGAAAGCTCTATGTGAGCACACAACTAAAAACCAAGCTAGTGATCTAAAAATGATAAAGCTTTGTATGAGAGTCTAGATAGAGCTTGATAATTTTATAAAACTCTTATGTAAGAAAATGACTAAAGGAGATTACGCTTGTGAAAACAATTATAGCTACCTGGGGGAAGAAGGACATAACCTTCTACTTAGTAAGAGTTTTTGCTTCATGTACATTGACTAATTAATATCACATAAATCAATTACTAATATGTTTTTTTTCTATGTAAAGCATATTTTGTTTTCATATGGCCCATACTTTGTGAAGAACCAAGGGCCTCTTGCTACATGGAGTACTCAAGGGATGTAAAAATCACACTACACTACATGTATCAACTTCTTTCATACAACTCGACACGGTGGTGGAGAAACCAAAACAAATGCATTATGAGAGCTCTTCAAACACTTTCTACCAGACATTGAGCCATGTAAGTTTATACTACACAAAAATATAGCCATTATTATTAACATCAATATATTATAAACACTCATCATGCTCAATGAAAGTGTATCTTTATGCAGGATGGAGATTGAGATGGAGAAAAAGTCATGGTGATGCAAATCTTACAAAATTTTGAAGAAAGTGTTTGCTTTTAAATAAGCAACCCACACTATATACCAAAAATTACTCTGCATAAAAATAAATACAATGAGAGCACTCTATTAGTTGTATAAGGGAATGAATGGTGAAAATACAAAATGACCCTTATCTTGGCCCCCAGCCTTCACACCTTGGGCATCTATACATAAAATATAGATCCTTGGCTATCTAGGGCTGCATAGGCTTATGAAAACACTTAATCTAAGAATGGAATCTCATTAATTATTCCTATGGCATGCCTTTCATAGAGAAGCGATGATCGCACACATAAAATATACAATGTTAACATTTTTAATATCAACAGCCAAATGAAGTGATGATTGCCAATGGATGGCATTGATGCTGGAGAGGTGTCTAATGAGGGTTAACATGCCCCCCTTTCTGATGTAGATTCCATTGGTGGAATTGGTCGATGAAGATTCGTCAAGGCTGTTGCTAGATGCATGAAATGTCGGAGGTCTTGGAAGGTCTACAAGGCAACATGGTAACACGAGTAAGGTGCTCTTGTGGAAAATAATTAAATTAACGCATAATGAAAATACCAATCAAGCAGTGTGGAAAGATTTTTGTGGCTGGTCAAAGTTTCTAGTTAAGACAAGGATAATATTAATGTTGGTTCAAATTTGATCTAAACTAAGATTAAGCAAAAAGCATGCATCGGGTTATGTAAGATTCCTCCCTCCATCTTTTGAGGTGTAAAGGTGTAAGAACCTCCCCTTCTGTTTTTGTAATTATTCCCCTCTCTGAAATAAAAGAAACATCTTATTTTACCCTATTTTGGCCTGAAGAGAGATAATCCAAAATTAAGATATCTTTGGATATAAAAATCCTCCTAGTATCTATAATGGATTCCCCTGAAACAGAAATTCAAAATCCTCCTAGTATCTATAATGGATACCCCTGAAACAGAAATTCAAAATGAACTTTCCAAGGTGCATTTGGAATTAATTGAAAATGTGTATAAAGGAATTTAGCCTAAGGGTCTACATTTTCAGAAATTTTTGGATTATGGTCCAAGTAAGGTTCCTACGGGCCAATAGGATTAATCCAAGTGTTGGGATGAGATAAATCCAAAGAATAAAAAATAACCCAAAAATGAGTAAATGCTCACATAAAATGAAGAGTTGATTGAATACAAGGTTTATTAGTTAAAAATTAAGAGATATTACTAAAAAAATGAGATATTTTAGAATAATGATGCATTTTTGACACCTTGGTAAGGAGAGGGGGACTCTTGAGGTAGGTGCCTATTTCACACATGTGGAAGGGTTTTTAATTTAAAAAATTATGATATTTTTATCTCTCCTCTCTTCTGGATCAAACCAATTAAAAAAATTGTGATATTTTTAACTCTCCTCTCTCCTCTCTCCTGGATCAAACCAAATTGTAATATTTTTATCTCTCCTCTCTCCTGGATCAAACCAATTTAAAAAATTGTGATATTTTTATCTCTCCTGGATCAAACCAAATAAAAAAGGGAGCCAAACTAGTCCAAATTGAGTCAAATTGAACCTGGAAAATTCTAGAACCTAGTTAGACTTGGTTAGTGGCCTCCCTCACCTATAAATAGATCCTTAGTCTTTTGTAAAAAAAATCTGTGAACTATACCATGCCAGCATTACATTAAAATAATGATATTTTCTATTATCCCTTAAAAATCCTCTACTTTTGGAGAGCTTGGAGCTTCTCTCTCTCTTCAACAACTCTTGGAGCTTTCTTCTCAACTCACTAAACCAATTGATTGGTTGGGGGCTTCACTTCTAGATAAAGAAGCAAGCCAAACCTAGGGGTAAGAAGGAATTTCATGGTTTTTGTTAATATTCTCAAATGATTTCACTTCTCAACCCTCTCAAGCTTGAGAAGTTTCTAATTAGTTATTTTTAATGCAAATCAAGCTTTCTCTAAGAACTTTATTAATTAATCACAAAAAAGTTAATCTTTATGCTTATTTTGAATGCTTTTTATGTATATCTCTCTCTCCCAAAAGAATAGTCATTCCTATGGCTAATTCTTTAGAAAACAAATACTTCTCATTGATAAATTCTTAATTCAAAACCAAACTCTAAGCTTGTTAAGCTAGAGGTTAAGAAATTAGTATTTTTATGCTTTTATGTTAATAAAATTATGGTAAATTTATGATTTAATTCCATAATTTGGATTTAAGTTTAAGGATAGTTCTTCTATCATAATTGTATTACAAAGTCATTCTTTTCTAGAAAAATTAAAAATTATCTGTAGTAGCAGCAAAGCTATGGTAAAATTTTTAGAAATTAACACATATCTTATTTTTATGGATAATGCTAAAAGGGGACTTCCTGCCATATTCTAGGATTGGACATCCTATGCAAAAAGAATGATTTTCATCATATTTATGAGAAATAATTTTTTATTAATTAGTTTAATTAATTGATTAAGAGAAAAGAGTAATTTTGGTAAATTTATTTTTATGCAAAAAGAGAAATTCCCATGATATTTGAGAATCAAGTAATTAAATGGAAAAAGAGAAAATTTTGATATTTGAGAATCAAGTAATTAAATGGAAAAAGAGAAAATTGTGATAAATTTATTTTTATATAAAAAGAGGAATTCTCATAATAATTGAGATTCAAGAAATTAAATGGTAAAATTGAAATTTTGAGCATTTAATTTTATTGGAAAATATGGGTAGAATTGATTTTTGTAAATCCCATGAATCTTTTACTCAAAAGAAGAATATTGAATATGTTTCACTTGAGAGATTTGAGAAAGAATATGAAAATATCCATTGAGAAAAAGTACCTTTAACTAGGCCAAGCAATTGGTAGAAATTTAGAAAAGTCCCATCATCGATATCGAAAGTAGAAAATGTTACTAAATATGAATATATGTGAATACGATGTGGGTGGTAAGATGTGAATGCGATGTGATAAGATGTGAGTGGATGTGATAAGATGTGAGTGGATGTGATAAGCTGTAAATGCGATGTGATAGGATGTGATGAGATGTGGATGGGATGTGATGTGATGTGATGTAAATGGATGTGGATGTGGATGTGGATGTGAAGAGATGTGGATAGGATGTGATGTGATGTAAATGGATGTGGATGTGAATGTGATGAGATGAGATTGAGATGTGATGATATATGAAAGGATGTGATGTGATGTAAATGGATGTGGATGTGGATGGGATGTGATGTGATGTAAATGGATGTGTATGTGAATGTGATGAGATGAGATTGAGATGTGATGATATGTAAAAGGATGTTGTGGATGAGAAGAGATGTGGATGAGATGTGATGTGATGTAAATGGATGTGGATGTGAATGTGATGAGATGAGATTGACATGTGATGATATGTGAAAGGATGTGATGTGATGTAAATGGATGAGAATGAGATGTGGATGTGATGTAATGTGGGTGAAATGAATGTGATGGAATGTGGATGAAATGAATGTGATGGATGTGAATGGGTGTGATGGATGTGAATGTGTGTGATGGATGTGAGTGGATATGATGTGATGTGAGTGGATATGATGTGATGTGGATGGATGAGATGTGATGTGAATGGATGTGAATGTGATGTGATGATATCTAAATGGATGTGATGCGATGTGAATATGATATGCTGAGATGTAAATGGATGTGAGTATGATGTGATGTGACGTGAATGGATGAGATGTGATTTGGATGGATGTGATGTGCTGAGATGTGGATCTGAATGAATACAAATGAATGTGATGTAATGTGAATGGATAGATGAGATGTAAGGTGGATGAATGTGATATGATGTGAATCTAGGTAGATGTGAATGGTTGTGAATGGATGTGATGTGGATATGGGTAGATGTGAATGGATGAGATGTGATGAGGATAGATGTGGAGAGATGTGATGAGATGTAATATGATGTGATTAGATGAGAATGGATGAAGACGATGGGAATACATATGACTGGATGTGAAATAAGCAATGTGAATTCATGTAGAAGAATGTAAAATAACGAGAAATGATGTGGAACAACGTGGAAAGATGAGAGTTTGTTAGAAACTGTATTTATGACCTGTTTTTTAAATGACTGTTTTATGTCAAGAATGCTGGGAAAGCATTTTGACCATCTTGTGAATGAGGTCGTGGGGGAGACCTAATTGATAAAGTTGCAACAACAGCTAACGGAGAGTCAACAGAGGACATCTTGCATATCAAGGTCGATCGAGGTCTTGATCAGCCTTGGTTTGATTTAAATGGTGAGCTTTCGGTACGATGGATAAGGGACCAAGGAAGCGGCCTATGAGTGAAGCGTTAGGTGACTTACGAAGGAGCCTAGAGGGTGCTGACCATAAGGTGCTCGGGCTCTGGGTCACCAAAGATAAGGGACCAAGGAAGCGGCCTATGAGTGAAGCGTTAGGTGACTTACGAAGGAGCCTAGAGGGTGCTGACCATACGGTGCTCGGGCTCTGGGTCACCAAAGATACCCACGCGTGCGTCGAGGAAGAAAATGGAACAAGGTGTTAGAGTTGTTTTCTGAACTCGGGCATGGATCTGGTTGATTGTCCTTGCTGGTCCTCAACGGATGAGTCCATGGCTCTTTTATATGGATCTGTTGGTTGATCTTGCTGATCTTCAACGGAGAGTCCATCTGGATTTTCTTATGTGATTATATTGCCGGGTACTATGAGCTAGGAACTATTAAAAAGGCCCCTGAGTGAATAGGTGGTGAGCGTTCTGGTTGCCAATGATGCCATAGGTACATCGATGAAGGAAAGATTAGAAATTAGAATTCAATTGGATATTTTGGAGGATTATGATCAGTGATACTATGGTTTCATTAAAATATTGTTTTAAAGACAACTGAATCTCTGAAACTGTAAGATCCCTGTTCCCACCGAGCAACGGATTCGAGGTACTAGCAGCAGAAGTAGCGCTTCTCGCGTAGGACAGGGGTCCCACACTCGGGGTCTCGCCCACGGATATCCGGACAAGAGACTAATCCGTCGTTTTTCCAAAACCGAACCCGGAAAAACTTCCTTCACCCGGAAAGCACGGGCGATTCCACCAAGATAACTCTTTACTCTAACGTAGTCAAGACCATTACTGATCAAGCTGATCCGCCGACTGTACCTATAAAGATACTCGGTCAGATCAAGGAAGAAACTTGCACTTGGATCATTGGGATCAATGCGGAGTCAAGCAGTCTTTTAACTGATGACCAAAACCTTGGCATCCAAAACACCGATTCTCACATCTGAACTCATTGTTCTGAATCTCCTGATAAGGTATTTTGGGGAAAGTGTCTTCCCTTTTTAAACAAAATCTTTCTTTTATTTTAGAGAGGGAATAATTTTAAGATAAAAAAGGGAGATTCTTACTCCTATATACCTCGAAGGTTGGGGGGAGGAATCTTACAAACTTCAACTGTAAGATCCCTGTTCCCACCGAGCAACGGATTTGGGGTACTAGCAGCAGAAGTAGCGCTTCTCGCGTGGGACAGGGGTCCCACACTCGGGGCCTCGCCCCACGGATATCCGGACAAGAGACTAATCCGTCGATTTTTCCAAAACCAAACCCGGAAAAACTTCCTTCACCCAGAAAGCACGGGCGATTCCACCAGGATAACTCTTTACTCTAACGTAATCAAGACCATTACTGATCAAGCTGATCCGCCGACTGTACCTATAAAGATACTCGGTCAGATCAAGGAAGAAACTTGTACTTGGATCATTGGGATCAATGCTTTTTTTCCCATTAAGAGGCACAGCCGTTGATTCCTATCCATAGAAAAAGTACTATCTGGGATTTACTTTATCTATCGTAAATAGAAATTGAGTCTCGATTTACGGATCCATCAGTCCAACCTAACCCCATCCAGTCCCATGGGTTAGCCAACCACCCAACCACTGTAGTGATCAGATCCAATTAAGAATTTGGTTAGGTTTTGTCCCGGGTACCAAGGAAAAGAGTTCTAAGGCCCCCTAGCCGGAAGTTCATGCAAACATAAAACTAGTCACACCACTTACACACCCAATATGGAATTGCCTTTTTCTTAGCTAACTTTAAAACAATCCTTTAATGAAACCATTATATCACTGATGACAATCCTCAAATTCTTTGGTTGAATCCTTATTTCTAGTCATTCATTAATCGGTATACTTATGGCATCATTAGTAACCAGAACGCTGACCACCTGTTCACTCAGGGGCCTTTTCCATAGTTCCTAGCTCATAGTAACCGGCAATATTTTCATATAATAGAATGGAATCTCCATGGAAGATCAGCAAGATCAACCCACAGATCCATATAAAAGAGCCATGGACTCATCCGTTGAGGACCAGCAAGGTCAATCAACCAGATCCATGCCCGGTTTCAGAAAACAACTCTTATTCCTTGTTCCAATATCTTCCACGACGCACGTGTGGGTATCTTCGGCGACCCAGAGCCCAAGCACCGTATGGTTAGCACCCTCTAGGATCCTTCGCAGGTGACCTAGCGCTTCACTCATAGGCCACTTCTTTGGTCCCTCATCCACCGTACCGGAAGCTCACCATTTAAATCAAACCGAGGCTCGCCAAGACCTCGGCTCACCTTGCTACGCGAGACGTCCTCCATTGACTCTTCGTCAGCAGTTGCAACTTTATCAGTTAGGTCTCCATGACCTTAATCCATAAGACGGTCAAAATGCTTCCCTAGCATTCTTGACATAAAACAGTCATTTACAAACAGTCACAAAAATACAATTTCTAAATCGAACTCTCGTCTTTCCACATTATCGCTCCTTAGTCCACATTACTTATTTCACATTCCATTCAATGTGTACTCATTCTCATCCATTTCCCCATATCGACGACACATTAATTCACATTCACATCCATACATCCACATCTACATGCATACATCCATTTTCACATCCTCATTTATACATCCACATCCCATATCCACATTCATACATACACATCCATACATCCACATCCACATCCACATTCACATTCATACATCCACATCCACATTCCCATTCACATCTATACATCCACATACATACATACATCCACATCCGTATCTACATCCATACATCCACATCCACATCCACATCCACATTCACATTCACATCCATATATCCACATCTACATGCATACATCCATTATCACGTCCTCATTCATATATCCACATCCACATACATACATACATCCACATCTACATCCACATTCACATCTACGCATATACATCTTCATGCATACATCCATTTTCACATTCATATATCCACACTCCCATCTCCACATTCACACATGCACATACATACATCCATTTTCACATTCCCATTCATATAACCCCATATGCCTTCACATCTAATCTTTTACATCACATCCATTCTTGCCCTATCACAACCCATATACATCTTATCCTATCATATACACTTCTTACCTCATCTCATACACATCCTATCACATCTTAATTCATCTTATCACCTGCTAACTTATTTCATAAGCATCTTATCACCTCTTATCACATCTTATACACCTCTTATCACATCCTATCACATCTCATATCTATTTATAGAATACAAGAGAATTCTTATATTTGATATAAGATTTCTTTACACATTTATTTATGCATAAATTCCATTTAAGGAGATTAATACTTTCGAAGTAAAAATCAATCTTTTATGCATCTTCCTATGCATAAACTCATTTTAAATGAAAATGATACTTTTGAATTAAAATTCAATCTTTTATGCATCTTCCTATGCATAAATTCAATTTAGATGAGAATGACATTTTTGAATCAATCTTTTATGCATCTTCCTATGCATAAATTCAATTTGGTAGAAATTACACTTTTAGAATAAAAGAATTTTTCTTATGCATCTAAGTTATGCATAAGAAAAATCCATTTATGATGAAAATCACACTTTTAGTATAAAAAGAATATCTTTTGCATCTAAGTTATGCATAAAATCCATTTACGATGAAAATCACACTTTTAGTATAAAAAGAATATCTTTTATGCATATTTCTATGCATGAAATCCAAATATGATAAAAGTAACACTTTTATAATAAAATAATCAACTCATGCATACTTCTATGCATGAAATTCAATTGTGATAAAAGTAACACTTTTATAATAAAATAATCAACTCTTATGCATACCTCTATGCATGAAATCCAAATATGATAAAAGTAACACTTTTATAATAAAATAATCAACTCTTATGCATACTTCTTTGCATGAAATTCAATTGTGATAAAAGTAACACTTTTATAATAAAATAATCAACTTTTATGCATACCTCTATGCATAAAATTCAATTATGATAAAAGTAACACTTTTATAATAAAATAATAAACTTTTATGCATACCTCTATGCATGAAATTCAATTATGATAAAAGTAACACTTTTATAATAAAATAATAAACTTTTATGCATACCTCTATGCATGAAATTCAAATATGATAAAAGTAACACTTTTATAATAAAATAATCAACTTTTATGCATACCTTTATGCATGAAATTCAAATATGATAAAAGTAACACTTTTATAAAAAAATAATCATCTTTTATGCATACATCTATGCATGAAATTCAATTATGCTAAAAGTAACACTTTTGTAATAAAATAATCATCTTTTATGCATACATCTATGCATGAAATTCAATTATGCTAAAAGTAACTCTTTTATAATTAAAAAAAGATAAATTTTTTTTTACTAATTTCTAACAATTTTGCCACAACCACCTTTGTATGGCTGACCATTTTTTAATTTTTTACATCTTTAAAACTAATTAAAAGTACACCAATATTGAAATTATCCTAAAGTAAATATTTTTTTCACTTAATTGAGATAAACATTATAAAAATTTGACATTAATCACTTAACCATTCACCTAGGATAGAGAATGGTTGGTTTTGTTAGAGAAGAGAGGGGAATGTCTTTTGTAATGAGGCCTAACATTATAGAGAAGACATAAAGCATAAAAACCATTTTAAAACCATAAAAATCCATAAAATGATTGAAAGAAAGAAGAACCACCAACTTACTAATGACTTTGATAGCTTTCCTTTGGCTTGATGGTTTAAGGGTTCAACTCTTGTTTGAACAAGAGTGGCCACCAATCTTTGGAAGAGGGAAATGTCAAAAACTAATGAATTATTAACAAATTCATAGTTCTTGGCTTGGGTGGAGTAGAGTAACAATGCATTAGACATTGTTGAGTTTTAACAAAGGGGAAGGCCTCTATTTATAGGAAAAAGTGAGCTCCTAACCAAACAAACTGAGTCTAAAATTTTTCAACTCAGTTTGGTCAATTTTTGACCATTTTTAGGTCAGTTGAGCTAACTTTTTGCAACTAGACTTGAATTAGGAGAGAGGAGAGATGAAATATCTCAATTTTTATGAGTTTAAAACTCATTCAAGCATGTGAAATATGCACCTCCTTTAATGGACTCCCCTTCCTTACATATGTGTCAAAATGGAATCATTATACCCAAAATATCTCATATTTTTAATATTGCTCATAGTTTTTTACTAATAAACCTTGTACATTTTCAACTCTTCATCTTTTGTGAGCATTTACTCATTTTTGGATACCCAAAATATCTCATATTTTTAATATTGCTCATAGTTTTTTACTAATAAACCTTGTACATTTTCAACTCTTCATCTTATGTGAGCATTTACTCATTTTTGGATACCCAAAATATCTCATATTTTTAATATTGCTCATAGTTTTTTACTAATAAACCTTGTACATTTTCAACTCTTCATCTTATGTGAGCATTTACTCATTTTTGGGTATCTTCTTTTATAAATTGGATTTATCTCCTCCCTACACATGGATTGATGCTATTGGTCCATAAGAACCTTAATTGGACCATAATCCAAAAATTTCTGAAAATCTAGACTCTTAGGCGAAGGTCCTTTATACCCATTTTCAATAAATTCCAATTGCACATTGGAAGGTTCTTTTTGAATTTCTGTTTCAGGGGAATTCATTTTAATAATATGAGAAATTTTTCTATTCAAAAATATTCAAAATCTGAATATTCTCTCTCTAGAATATTTTCTCTCTCTATATCAAGATCTTTTATATTTCTGAAGAGGGGATTGATTACAGGGGAAGATGCTAGACATCTTGAGAGGCTGGGGAGGAATCTTACAGAAATAGGCAATTTCATATTGGGTGTGTAAGTGGTGTGACTATCTTGAAGTTTGCTTGAAGCACCGGCTAGGGGGCCTGGGAACTCTTTTCCTTGGTACCCGAGATAAAACATAACCAAATTTCTAAATGGATCCCGTCATTATAGTGGTTGGGCGGTTGGCTAATCCACGGGATTGGATGGGGTTAGGCTAGATTGATGGATCCCTAAAATGAGACTCAATTCTGTTAAGTTACGATAGTTGAAGTAAATCCCAGATAACCCTTGTTCTATGGAAAAGAATTAACGGATGTGCCTCTTGATGAGGAAAAAAGTGTTGGACTCTATGATCCAAGTGCAAGTCTTTTCCCTTATCTGACCATGAGACTTACGGGTTCAGTCGGATCAGTTTGGTTAGTGATGACCTTGACTACGTTAGAATAAAATTGTCCTGGAGGAATCGCCTATGTCTGCTGGGCGAGGGAAGTTTTTCAGGTTCGGTTTTGGAAGAATCGAGGGATTAGTCTCTTGTCTGGATATCCGTGGGGGCAAGGCCCTGAGTGAGAGGCTCTGTCCTGCACAAGAAGTGCTACTTTCGCTGCTAGCACCCCCAAAATTCGTTGCACGGAGGGGGCAGGGATCTTTCAAGTTATGACCTTAGTCTTGACACACTATCACTTTGGTGAAACCATATCGAGCTATTTTCTAGCTTCATGAATGAAATTGCTAAGTGATTATTATAAGTGTTTGTTTTGATTCTAAAGATATAAAAGTAGGGCACCACCCTACAGAGATCCAAGCAATGGTCTACACAAGTATCTAGGAACCGCTAAGTACCTTCATACTGATATTTTTTTAAAAGCACTTTATTGATAGGTTTTTAGCCACAAGGTACCATCCCATTGAGATCAAGGCTACAGTCCCAAGACTCCACCATCACTAAGAGCCAAAAGTCCTACCTAGATAGCACATGGCGATGGTTATCTTCTTGTGGGTTTTTTTGCTTTGTTTTGTTTTTTGTTTTTGTTAATAAATTAGTTCACTTTCACAATTCAACTAGAAGTCTTGATTCTAACTAAAGAGGTCAAATTAAGGAAGGTGGAGTACTTGGTATACTCCTTTGGCATACTCTAAGGTCGATCTCAAGGAGAATTCAACTAGGACCAAAGCTTAAAGGGTTATTCAAGTAATAATTAGAAAATTGAAGACCAGTTACATAATGATGCAAGCAAGCACTCAAACAAACACTAAATGGAGAATAATAAAAAAGATTGAAACATAGCAAAAGGTGAGGATGGGTTAGAATACACCTAGGTAATGAGGAAAATCCTATCCATGTCGAGGTTGCACGTCCACCACATGTTGTAAATTTGGATCTGGCCTACATGACTGCACCTCAATAACCTATAAATCAAACTCATCTAGCAAGTTCATCATTAGATAACCATAGTTCATAAGAATGCTTTTATTCTTTGTCACTAGGTTGATTTTCCCCCTCACTTGGGTGTGCTTCATATATATATATGTGTGTGTGTGTGTCCTTTGGTGTACTAGGCAACGGCCTAAGTAAATCCTCACTGTGACATGGCATGGGCACTATCAATAAGTGAGCTAAGTAGCTATCGTGAGCTAAGCTATCTCTCAGAAATCACCGCCCATGCTCCAGAAGGGACAAGGAATCAGAAATATTACTCCAAAAAATGAAGGTGTAAGGGGCATTAGTTCTTGCCCTCTACAAGTTGTTCATGTATGCTATTCTATTTTGATAGGCTCCTCCCACTGGGTAACATACACTCACGTGATTGTGTCATTGTGCTGTCTCTTCTACCATGGATTGCATTAGTCCTATCCCATAGCACCTAAATTAAGTTCTACACTACCCAACATAAGTAGGATACTATGTACAACATGTGATGCCTCCAGGTAAGGCATGGTGTAAAGGGAAGGAACTGTAGATAGAAAATGTCCACAAAGGTGGCTCCACAACATCTCTCCCGGTTTTTAGAATGTGTTTAGTTGCTATATTGCTGTACACTGTTTGTTCAAGCTATATTGTCATGGATAGCTTTTTTCCAATAGGCTCCCTCTTAATAATACGGAAATGATCTTATCGGGGAGAAAAACATGAAAGGATAAACGTACTGGTATTAACATAAGTCCCCTCTTCCTACTTTCTATCATACCTTGACCTCGGAAAAGGTATTCTAGGTTTTTTGGTAACCATCCCTTCTAACTTTTCTCCATCAATGTTTGTTGGCTAAGAGCACCCTTTGTTACCTATTGTGGCATGCCAACTTCTAGTTTTAACGGCAGCAAAGGGCTCTCATAAGATTGGATGGAGCTTATGGGTTCACCCTTATAGATGAGAAATGGAGTTGACACTTGCTCATCCCTAGAGAAGCCCACACTTGCATTGTGGGTCGCCCTAGGAAAATCAATGAGGTTGGGGCTTGGATAGCCAATAATGGTTTTGCAACCTTCAGTGATGTAGACGCAATCACCATGTCTCGTGTGATAGGGTTTCTCTTTGGGATCCAAACTTGTTTGGGCATTAGTGGTGAAGGTTCTTTTACAATAGCTTTCCCTTTGATGGTTAAGCTATTGAAGCTTTTATCCATCACTGAGAAGACTTGGGAATTTATAAGTAGTGGCAGTGAGATTAGTAGTATACTTTTATGTTTTGGTATCCAAATACAATGGTTACCCTTGTAGCCTTAAGCTTTTAATAAGCGTTTGGGGATTCATTTTGGGTTAACTTGTAACTTGGACTTCCTACACCGATTCTTATGTTGAGGTCCTCCTTGCTTGGTCGATTGAGAGGGTATGGATGGAGAAATTTTGGAAACCCCATTCTAGTTAGATTTGGGTTGCCACTTTGTAGCTCATTGTATCTGTTTATTTTTTTGATATGGAGGTGTTTGCTATGTGGAGGTAGAAGAATCAAGAGTTTTTTGAATAGTGGACACAAAGTGGAGGGGGTTTCCGTAGATTTTGTGGATGTTGAAGCTTCCTCCTCATTGCGGCTCCTCGGTAATAGTGAGAGATGATAGGGGTTTATGAGTAGATTGTTCAGTTATGGTTTCATCCACAAAGACACACTTTGTCGACCAGTCAATCATACATCCTGCAGCCTTCATCCATGTATAACCAATTATTACCAGTTCATGTAATGTTCTGGTGGGCATGCATAACCAAGAAGTCTTCCACTAGTTGCTTGCTACTATCACTATATATATCTATTTGTAATAGCCCAAGAACCTTGGTATTTCTACCATGGGATACCTTTCATCTTTAAGGAGGTAACTATGAGTTGGGGTTTTCCCAAGTGGTTCCATGCATTGAAGGAAATTAAATTGTGACTAGCCCCCGTATCAAGTAATGCGTTATAAAGCACTTTACCATAAGGGCTAGGCAATTGAATGAATGTTCGTAGAGGTGCTATGTGCTCCTCTGTGTCTTCTTCAACCTCTCCCAAAAAGGCTTGTGCAGTAGGTTTAAGGTTTTCTTCTCGACGTTGTTATAATTTGTCTCATCTTTCCCTTGTCTCCTCTTAGGCTTGCGACTTCTTTTTAGCAGTCCTTTCCTTGGCAGCCTTCTTATCATGAGAAGCACATAAGGATTCTTTGGTAAGAGGTCCATAGTATTTTAAACTTACTACCATCAAGGAAACCAGCAGTTTCAACTCTATCAATAGTCTCAACACATATAGTACCTTGTGGAGTAACTTTACAAACCATAAATGGTCCCTTTCTAGTATAGTTAAGCATTTTATTTTCACTACGGACCCCATACATAAATATGTCAAGATCTCCTATCTTGATCTCCTTATCCTTGAGATTTCAGTCAAACCACTTCTTTCTTTAGTTCTTTTTTGTCAGCATGTTTTGCACTGCAATTTTTCTTTCCTCTGTAAGTTGTTCTAAAACAAATAACAGGTCAACCAATTCATTACCATTAAGATTTTCACTTATAACTACCCTTAAGCTAGGGATCATTAACTCCCAAGGCATTACTACCTCAAGTCCATGCACCATCTTAAATGGAAATTGAAAATTTGTATGATGTGTGATAGTCCCATAAAGCTTGAGCTTAAACTCCCAGTCAGCGAGCTTCAATAGTATTTGTCAATATCGAAATAAGAACCTTGTTGGTGCTCTCTTCTTGTACATTTGCTTGTGAGGGTAATATGGTGTTGACTTACGGCGATGAGCGATCATGAATGTGTTAGTGAGAATTTTTATTAGATTGTTGATGAAATGCTTGCCTTGATCACTCACTAGCTCAAATGGACATCCAAAGCATGTAATGATGTTCTCATAGAGAAACTTAGCAGTCGCCATGGCATCCGCTTTTCATGGCATCTCTTGCTTTAGCCCATTTGGTTACATAATCTGGCAAAAATGATGAAGTGTGCTTGTGTGCCACATGTGCAGCAGGATTAATATGGCCAATGAAATCTAAGCCCCATTTTTAAAAAGGTTGGTTTACTTTGACAGGATGCATGGCATCATGTCCTTCTTCTATGGCTTTACCCAACGTTGGCACTTGTCACATCCCTTGACAAATAGTGTACAATCTTTGAAGATTGTGGGCCACCAATACCCTGATTGGAGTATTTTTCTTGTTGTAACATTGTATGCAAAGTGTCCCACCAAACCACCCCTTGGTGTGCTTGTTTGATGATGTATAAGTATTCATCCTCTTTGGGGGACAACATCTTAGTATGTCATCCTTACATCGTCTATAAAGAGTTTCAGAAATAAGTTGGTAAGGTGCACTCTTCTTTAGAAAGTTTCTTGCTAAATGTTTCCTTATTTCCTTTCTTTGTGGAAAACCATTAACTAGAAAGTTAACAATTTTCTCACTCCATTCTGAAATAGCCTCAACCTTGAATACTGTAGCATCTAGTAACTCATCCATCAACCCTAATTGGTGCTTCGCCCCATTAGGTATGTGGGATAGATGATCCATCATGACATGTTTCTTGCCATGTCTTACAACTACTATGAAATCAAACTCGAGAAGAATGAACAAAACCACCTTGTGATCCTTCCCGTGGTGGTGGAGCATGGTTTGTTTACTAGATACAATTAGGCTTGATGGTCAAAATAGAAAACAAATTTGTTAGCAAGAAGGTAATGTCGAAATTTTTTTACTACATAAACCATTGCCAACCCTTCACGCTCAGGTGTAGTTTATTTCAACATCATCTAGTTATGTTGACTTGCAAAACTAATAGGATAGTCCAATTTGTGTTTCCCTAGCTATGCTAGGACACATCCAATTGCTAAATTAGAGGCATCGATGTCCACATGAAAGATGAGATCCCACTTAGGTGTTTGCAAGATTGGAGCATTGGGAAAGGCATGCTTCAATGCATCATAAACTTGTTGACACTCCTTGGTCCATATAAATACAATCAATAGCTTGTACAAAGGACAACCTATTTCGGTATAGAAAAGAATAAACTGACGATAGTAGCCGACATGGTGCATGAATCTTTGGACTTCCTTGTAGTTTGTTGGTGGGGGTAATTCCAAGATGACTTGATTTTTCTCTCATCAGTGGAAATCCCATTTTTGGACATTATATGCCCACCAAGAATAACTCCGTGTTTCACCCAAAATCAGCATTTGTAAGAGTTTAAGTATATGTAATAAAATTGATACCTTTTACATGTTGAGATCTGAGGTGACATGTAAGCTAGAGAGAAAAGTGGAGACTTATCCCACGTTGATGTACAAGCCCAAGAGTGTACCTCCTAATATAAAAGGGGACCATTTCAAGCAATGAAAAATGTAGCAAGCCCTCAAGCCTCTCTACGAGTACAAATCTCCATCCTGTAACCTGATTGTGCTTGAGTCTTAAGTTAAATTACCTTAGTTCATTCATTATGTTTGTTATTAGGTATCACCCACCCAGCTTAGCTTAACATTAATCACATGTTAATTAAGATTAGGATCTGATTAGATAGTTGATTTTCATTAGGGATCTTGATCCATGAATCTCAACATGGTATCAGAGCTACTCCTCTCATCAGCTTTAGCTCACATTAGTCTAATTATCTCACTAATCAACTAATTATCCACTAACCTCAACTTATCCAAGTTTTCCATTTGTTAGAAATTGACCCAAATCCAAATCTACAAGCACTCCATAAGCATGTTAAGCAACAAGATAACTCAAAAAGACACTAGATGTAGTTCACAAAGAACTAGGCACACAACCCTTTTATTCAAGTGCTAATACAAGAGTTAAACAATGGTCATAAGGAGCTGATAAGTGTGACCTCCCAATTTATAGGGAGAGGGAGAAGAAGGCACCTATTTTCATCACATCACCCATGATGTCTAGTGCCCTTTGAGAGCATCTAAGGCCACCTCCAAGACCTCTTCAAATAGAGTGCCACATGACCCATGCCATGTGACACCCAAGCCACCTAGACTCCTATTTCTGACTAGCTTATCTAGTCTCTTTTACTCCTTGTAAAACTACCCACCACAAAGGTTAAAGATAATCCTAAAGCTAAACCATTAATTCCAATAGTCCCTCTTGGTTAGCTTCACCACGCAGGGTAAGATCTCACCAAGTTCAAGTTCTTTGAAAACACACAAAAACATAAAAATGCCCACTGGCTAAAAACTTTTACAATGTTTATTCAGCCCTTTGCTAAAAAGCATAGTCTGAATCAATAATGACCGTGTTGGCTTGTCCTTAATCTCCTTCAACTTTTCTTCATCAGCCTTTTTCTGAAAGCAATCTTTGATCATATGACCTTTCTTCTTGCAATAGAAGTAAGGTTTGGGTCCCTTCTTCTTCTTTTTCTTCTCTTCCTTGGACATCGTGATAGATTCTCTAACTGGTACTTCCACACTTGAGGACTCAATGACATCAGTTGAAACTCCGAGTCGAGATTCTTCCATGACCAAGTGAGATGTTGCACTAACAAGGGTTAAATTTGGTTGGTTGGCAATAACACCAACCACATTATCAAACTTTGGGTGCATTGAAGAAAGCAACACAAAGAGAGCTTCTTCCTCGGTAATTATTACCCCTGTCCCTGAAAGTTGATTCATAAGGCTTCTTATATTGCTTAGATGGGTTGCAACATTATCATTGTCTCCCATGTCAAGTTTATACAGTCTCTTTCTTAACCACAATCTTGAAGCAGCATTAGTTTGACCGAAGATACCTTTAAGCATAGTCCATGCTTCATTAGCTGAAGCAGCATTTGCTACCTGTGGTATTTGAGTGTCATCTAATCCTTTGACAAGGAAAGCCAGAGCCTTCATGTCAAGCGCTTTCGAGACTTTTTGTGCCTCTGTAGCCCTCGTTGGTTTCTTGTAATCACCCTTTGCTATGTTCCAATAGTCCTTTTCTATCATGGCCATTTGCATTTTTATGGACCATGTGTGATACTTTGTACCATCAAATCTATCACTCTTTTCAAAGAAGTCCTTCCCCATCACTAAGATTTTGAAGAGCAAGATTAAGCAAAATCAAACAACTTTGGCTATTTAGAAACAACTGAAAGATTAATACAAGTCGAATGGTAAAACCAATGTTTTAGAATCCATCACCACAACCATAGAGCTCCATATTAGAAGCTAAGAAATCTCCAAGTCCTTGAGCTAGGGCAGCCCATAATTCCAAGGCTTTTCTTCAGCTCCTTCCTTGTCTGATTCTCCCTTCCTAGTTAATTGCTCCCTTTTTGAATTTTGATTTTTAGGTTGTCCAACCCGAAGTGTATCAAAATGCCTTGTCCTTTTTATGACAGTTTGTTTTACTCTAGAAGTTTGCTCCCTTTTTCTAGATGTGACCTCCTCTGTGCTTTGAGCTGCAAAGTACTCCCTCTCTACCCGTGCTTGAGTATTTTGAAACTCAATGGATGTGCTTCTACCACCCCTTGTACTCTTGATTCCTTGGTATCTGAAGAAATTTCTATAATGTTCATTTCATCGTACCCAACCAGTAAGAACCTTTTACAAGTGAATTTCTCCTCTCACACAAAACTTGCCCCAAAAAAGACCCTCACATAAATATACTATGGTTGACCCATCCACCAAAAAATACCTCTTTTGAATGGTGCATTAAAGTGATTTTATTTGATTTAAGAAACCTCACCTTACACCATTTACCAAGAAAAAACGCCGCCTGTTCATCGCGTTGATCACAGACGGCTCTTCTGTTCACTGCCTCGTTCCTTCGCATGTCTGCTCACTGCCTTGCGCTTGAGAAGATATTGACTATTTTCGACCACAATAGCTGAACTAAGAGTTGCTTTGCCACTGTCACCTGGCACCACGACTGGTTTCTTTGCTGCCGCTGTTTCCTTGTTACTGACTCTCAGCCTCAGTCAGTTCTCATCTGCAGCCACAGATCACACCCAATGATATCAGTCAAGAATTTGAAGCTTCTCTCAACCATTGTAGGATGACGACTGCATTTGTCTATTAGTGGGCCAGCACTCTCGTCGGCCCAGCACTCTCCAAGATGTCCTTCGTAGAGCAGACCCCACTTTGTATTAGTCGGCCAGCACTCTCCAAGGTGTCCTTCGCAGCAAACCACACTCTTTTGTGGCACAGTTGCCTCTACTTGATGTAGTGCAAAACTCTCCACTTTTATGGCTGCTGCGGTTGCTGTCCTTCAGTCAGACATCAAGTAAAGAATAGTCTCTCTCTTTTTTTTAAAAAAAAAGTTAAAACAGAGGAATATATTTAAAAAAGGTGAGGTTACAAGTCCCCATGTGACGAAGGTCCATGGAGAGACCCTGAGAACTGTTAAACCCTGTAGATAATGGGATTAACTCTGAAACTTCAAAATCAGATGCAACAAACGACTGAAACAGTAGACATAGTCAAAGCTTGATGAACAGTTTCATGAATCAAAACTTGATGAACATGGCATTCACATGAAGTGGGAGCACTCAATCTTAGATGCTTGGTCTGATGATAACCACTGTTGGACAACGGTTAGGCTGGGCAACCCTTTCAACTTCACCCTGATTTCTGTATATGCCCCCTGTTTGGCCAGCATGAGAGCTGCAACCTGGCATTCTATCATGCAGGCTAGATTCTTTGAAGGTTCATATGCAGCTGAGGACCCCCAATTTTGAGTTCTTGCAGACTGAGAAGGTCAAAATCAAAAGCCAAGTCCCTAATCCACCTATTGATGGCCACTGCCCTTTCAGGGTTCGTGAGCCCCTTACAATTAAAGGAGAGCAAGTTAATAGAATTCATTTTTTACTGGTTTTGGACGGTTTCCCCGTGGACATGGAGATTCTTAGGGCTTCCTGACTTTTTTCCTTTTTCCTCTTCATTTTTGAACCCAAAAGAAGGGGAGAGAAGTCACCCTCCTCGTGCTGTTTCATAGGTGAGAGGGACATCCTCTTCATCATAGCAGCATCCTCTTCTTCTAGTTGAGCTTTGAATACTTCATCCATTCGTTGAGTTTTGTCTATGAATTCCTCATCTGAGTCCATAGGGGAGTCAAGATCTTGACTGAACAGCACTCGGTCTTTGTGAGGGACCCTTCCCGGGGAGGGTTGTTCGACACCTGTAAGGGCTGAATTAAGAGCCTCCTTGACATGAAACTGCATGCCTAGACCATCTTGAACCTCTGCTAAGAGGGGGGCAAATCTGTTGTGTTGGCAGGGATATGCCAATTAGCTTTAGTGTTTTTGAACTTTGACACATGTTTTTTCTGGGGCAACACAAAGGCCTCCTCTTTGGCAAGGGTTTTATCACTCACAACTGGTTGATGGAGATCAGGGCAATCCCTGATCATATGCCCTTGCTTATTATAGTTAAAACAGGCGTTCGGAAGGTTCTTATAGGTTAGCACTTGTTCATAAATAATCTGGCCCTCTCTGTTTTTCAAGGGGACTTTCTCTTTTAGGGGTTTAGCGGTGTCCACTTCAATGAGCATCTGATGAGCCCATTGAGGATTGACAACCTGAAAGGGCTTTTGCCCTAGCACCTTACCTACAAAGCTACCAATCCTTTTGGCCCATATGGAATACTTAGCAGGCATATCTGTAAACTCCACCCAAACAGGGATTTTGGTGGGTTTGGGGCCTTTGGGATCGAAAGAATCATACCATCTGAAGAAAGAAAGGGGGGTGTTCCTAATTATCCACTGGCCACTGTTGATTACAGAGGTAGCACTTACCAGGTCTTCAAAGTGGAACATATAGTAAACATTTGGAAGATGCTGAACAGAAGCGACTTTAATCCCCTTCTGTTCCCAGTTGGACTTAATCCAGAATTTCAGAGTATCCACTGGGGGTCTCGCCCTATGACAGAGCCCTATCAATGAGTGGGATGACAGGTGGTCCTGCCATGCAGCCAACTCGTCGTCATCACAGATGACAGCTCCATCAACATCCACATCAAAATCACCAGTTCTTTCTTCAAAAGCCGGGTTCTGCGAAAGATTAATCAGAGGGTTCTCAACAGACCTGGGGGGGAGAGATGAGTGAACATGACCTAAGAACGCTCGGGCGCCTTTCGGATGACGGACAGCTTCAGCGAACGAGATCGGGTGACCAATGGAGGCAGGTCCGAGATGCGCCTGAGGGGGGCCATCAAGAGGAATCCCCTGGGCTCCTTCAGTTTCACGCAGGCCTCCAGAGCCGTTCTGGATGTGGAATGCGAACCACCGTGAGACCTCATTGGCGCTTGATGCAGAACCAGGGACGAAGGACCAGCACCATCACGTATGGCGTGAGGGGTCGTAGTAGCACCAGAGAGAACGATGTCTTGGAGAGACATCACAGCACAGGGTTCCCCCGGGGGGAGGGGGTAGAGCGATGAGCGGCTCAGCAGTTAAGGCTGAGAGGGGAGGCGAAGCAGGGAAGAGGGTTGCTCTGCATGCAGAGGGGGGGCGCATGAGCGACACCTGGTCTCGCACCCTCCTTCTCCCTTTCTCCGAGAGAAGTGAAGTTTATCATTCTCTCTCTCTCCCTTTCTCTCTAGAAATAAGAAATGGTTACTCACTCAAAATAGAGTTTAGCCCTATATAATATTAGCCTCTACTCTCTTAATAATGTTTAGAGAATGTTTCTTATTATAGGATTAAAGAGCATGATTAGAGAGATATGAAACATAATGATGACTTAATTAGTTAAATAGCTTCACATAGGATTCTATCCTCACTAAGATAAGTCCAACTTAATGAGTAGATTAGGAACTTAACACAAAGTTATATCCTACCCAAACATGTGTTGAGAAAACGTGGTGCTCATGCTAGATCAAGTGTGTGGAGGAGAGGGACTCACAAAATACAAGAAAACTATCTTGCTTATTAAGTTGTTTATGAATACAACTAGGCCTTGCTCAATACAAAATGCCTCCTAACTCCACCTTTAAATAGATGAGCTAGTGGACCTTAAGTCCATTCACACTCACACCCTTCTCTTTCCCTTCTACATAACCTTAGTCTCTTAATACCCCCCCTCAATACCAACTATGAAAGAATGGAATAGGTGGTATTGGACATAGGATGCCTTTATAACATTAGGCGTACAAGGTTTGGAATATAGGTGTGATTACTTTGAGATTTAGAACAATATCTCAACAAAGGTAGAGGCTGATACAAAGTTTGCCTCTAACTCTTTGTTAGGACATTTAGAAGTGATATGCCCCGTTTGTTTACACTTATTACATTTCATTTTGTTGGGATATTTGATCCAACAATTATTTGCCAAATGACCCACCTTTTTGCAATGGGCACATCTTACTTTGACCACTTGATGTGACAAAGCTTGTTCGATAGTCGATGAAGTGGTTGCATTTGAAGATTCAGCTCCTCCCTTTGGCCTCTTGAGTCTTTTCTTCATCAAGACAAGATTGAATGACTCCTTCGAGGATGGGATTAGGTATGTTCTTCAGGGTGGTGACCAAGGTGGGGTACACCTTCTTGACTGCTTTTAGCAAAACAGCCACTGCATCATCTTCATCCATTCTCGCATTCACTGATGCAAGTTGAGCCATAAGGCCCTTCAAGTGAGAGATGAAGGCTCCAATGCCATCTCCCTCTTTGAGTTCCAAGCTGAAAAATTCAATTTTAAGTGAGATCTTGGAATTCTTACCACCACGAGCTCCATAGAGCTTATCAAGCTCATCCCATTTCTCCTTTGCAGTGATCCACATGGTGAATGAGAGCCTCATCAAGATGAAGCATGATGATGGCTTGTGCCCTCTCATCATCTTTAATATATTCAGCCTTTGTTCGATCAATAACCTTAGTGCCGGAGATGAATGGCCAAAAGCCTTTGGACATCATCTTGTACTTAACAAGGACTTGCCAAGTGTGGAAGCCCTCTCCCGAGAACTTCTTGATTTGAGTGTTGTCCTTTGACATTGGGTATTGAAGGAGGTTATTAGAAAGTAATGGACTGATTTATGAAGAAGAAAAAACCACAAATTTATGATATTTAGGCTTAAATAAGAAAGAGACAGGCTTATGAGAGTGCAACAACCCTAATCAAGTCAAGAATGTTGCATAAATAGGAGATTAAAATAGTAATTTTTATGGTTTAGCACTTAGGGTTTGTGCCCAATTTTTGATTTTGATGGGGATTAGCTTCATTAGTGTTAAAGAATACTTTGTTTGGTGATTAAAATCACCATTAGTGTTTAAAAAATATAATTAGTACTTAAGAGCATATTTTTAGCATCTAATGATACTTATTTTGGTGATTAGATTCACCATTAGTGTTTAATAACACTCTTAGTGTTTAAAAACACTTTGGAGTAACTCCTCTTTGTTGGATTAGAAGCTTTATTAGTGTTTAATCAACACTATTATTAGTGCTCATAAAAAGCACACTTTGAAAAGCTTTGAGAACTTGAAGGTGATGTTGATGATGGAGCTTGATGAGAATGAGGCTTATGGATACCTCATGTGGTTGGCCACCGCTTCAAACTCAAGAGAAGGATCAGCAACAGTCATTCACAACATCACTTGGGTGATTAGAGCAAGGAGGGAAGGATTAGAGGAGCAAGAAAAAAAATCAAATTTGAAGCTTTAATGGAAAGCTTCCATGGAGTTGAAAAAGGGCCGCCTGGTTTTTTTGCTTGTAGCCGACGCGTCAGACCTCCAATCGGCGTGAGAACCAAGCTATAGACTCTTGACTCGATGGGCTTCACAAGCCCTAAGGCTATGCAGCCTATAATGGACTGTAGGCGACGTATTGCTGTACGGCCACGACTACAGCCAAAAAATGCACCGGGCTGCACCAGTCGGAATGCCGCCGTGAGGAGAGAAGGAATCAGACCATTAACCGTACGAATGTGTGCGCCCAGGCCTCCTCTTCATTTCCCATGTTGAGATCTCCCCGAGATATGACCTCTACAAGCTGCTAGGGTTCCTCCAATGGCTGAGAGTTGAGCTCCACAAGGAGAAGAAGATAAGAGAAAATGAATATTTTTTGACCTATTCTACACCACAAGGAGTTCTAATCAACCAAGGCTCTGATACCATGTTGAGAAAACGTGGTGCTCATGCTAGATCAAGTGTGTGGAGGAGAGGGACTCACAAAATACAAGAAAACTATCTTGCTTATTAAGTTGTTTATGAATACAACTAGGCCTTGCTCAATACAAAATGCCTCCTAGCTCCACCTTATAATAGATGAGCCAATGGACCTTAAGTCCATTCACTCACACTCACACCCTTCTCTTTCCCTTCTACATAACCTTAGTCTCTTAATAACATGCATCACAAAGAGCTAAACCACAAGCTAGACATGCTTCACCAAGTATTTGACTATTTAATATTTATGCCTGAATTGTAGACCCTCCATTTTGGGAAGGCTAAGCAACAGCTTCTCTAATTATTGAACTGTTAAAGAGCACTGGTGTTTTACGGTATATATACAAACTTTCTTTTTATGTAGCTTTTGTATTTTGTTTGATTAATTTATATTTTTATTGAAACATTCATTTGTAACAGGGAATATCTTCACTTTTTAGAACCCAGATTATTGTTGGATTTGTATGGTCGAGACAGTTACGAACGAGAGCTTTGGGCTCCTAGGAATTTACAATCTATGATTGTGGAAGGTTGTAGATCAGCTTCATGTACGTGTAATGTTTGTGGATTATGAAAAGCCTGATAAGTTAGATTTTTGGTGCATAGGCACCGGACAATATAGAATTTTTCGATTTGCTCTTTACAAGCCTGTTCAAATGCCGTTCGTCTCAAATATTGATCCACCAAATGAGTTTTGTAAGCTTTTATCTTTATCCAATTTTTTTCTACGAGATTTATATTTTCAATGCTAATATTTTTTATGGCATACATTTTGCCAGATGGAGGCACGGGATATAGGCTACCAAGGAGAGGGAATCCTATTATCCGAAGATTGTTTTGAGGTTGTGTTCATGTGTGTTAAGATACTCATCATTTTATGGGTTTGTAATGCTAGGAGCTTCTATATGGATATATATGGCAATCACGATGTTTTTATATATTAGTTTGGCAAGTTGAGGGCGATGTATACATATATGTATGAGTGTGACCAGTATCTATGGATATTATGATTGCGTGCGCATACACATACACATATCTACATGTGACATGCACACATGCATTCATAGGTGCGCACACACTTACACATATCTCCATGCAACATGGCTCTGATACCATGTTAGAATGGACCCAGATCTAAAAGCACTCCATAAGCATGTTAAGCAACAAGATAACTCAATAAGACACTAGATGTAGTCCACAAAGAACTAGGCACACAACCCTTTTATTCAAGTGCTAATATACAAGAGTTAAACAATAGTCATAAGGAGCTAAGTGTGACCTCCCAATTTATAGGGAGAGGGAGAAGAAGGTGCCTACTTTCATGACATCACCCATGATGTCTAGTGCCCTTTGAGAGCATCTAAGGCCACCTCCAAGACCTCTTCAAATAGAGTGCCCACATGACCCATGCCATGTGACACCCATGCCACCTAGAGTCCTGTTTCTGACTAGCTTATCTAGTCCCTTTTACGCCTTGTAAAAGTACCCACCACAAAGGTTAAAGATAATCCTAAAGCTAAACCATTGATTCCACTACCATTTGTGACCCAAATTTTAAATGCTTGCTATTCCTCAGTTTCTCATCCATTAGCCAAGATATTTAGTAGGTTGTTTCTCAATCCTAGGTGAACCAACAGCTGAGAGGAATTGATTGATTTTGCCTTCTACTGCCGAAATCGATGAATTCACAAAAACTAGAGCTAACTTCTCCTCTTTTTAGCTAAAGCTTCTGAGTAAGGGCAACAAGTAAATGCCAAAAGCCCCCTCAAATCTTGCACTTATTAGCTCAATCTAATCCCTCACCTTTTAGCCAATCTAATCCCTCACCTTTTAGCTTCTGAGTAAGGGCAACAAGTAAATGCCAAAAGCCCCCTCAAATCTTGCACTTATTAGCTCAATCTAATCCCTCACCTTTTAGCTCTTTTAATTATAGTGATCATTCAGCCATTTAACAGAAATTAAACTTAATCAAAGTCAAAATTGAAAAATTAGAGTGCTATTCCATTTTGGAAAACTCTTTGTTGCATCCAAATTCATCTCAACCACTTGGATTTCTCAAACATAAGTGATTTTTTCACCGCATTGAGTTTATCTCTAGCATATAATTTGCAATCACTTGTAAAAGGGCTAGACACTGCCTAAGCACTAAAATCAAGGCTCAAGGCAAAACCCCCTTCTCATCATGGAGCATTTGACAGTCATCTCAAGATTTTTGCGGGATTATATTTAGATTATCTTTCTGTATTATAGGACCCGAATAAGTCCTCGTTTTAGGGGAAGGATTCAATGGATGTGCCTCGCTTTTGATGAAAAAAAAACGTTGATTCTGTGAACCAAGTGCGAGTCTTGTTCCACTGTCGAGTCTGACCATTGACCTTAGAATGAATGGGAACGTAAGAAAGTTATTCAATTATCAAGATCCGTTTGGAAAGGATTAAGTTTTTGGAATCAAAGGAAATGATTGTGGGAACTATCCCAAGGTTGTGATTAAGCTCAGAAGAACGATGAGGTTCAAATTCAAGAAATTATTTAACGGATAGAAAGGAAAGATGATTGTAAGAAATGGATCGATGAATAACCTAAAAAAGGATTGACCTTATTAGAAGAGAAACGTCATGGTTAGATAAGCGTATACTTGACTTGTTTGCTTAGAATTATGTTTTACACCAAGATCGCTGGTGGGCATTTGGTTATGTTTCGAAGGTGAAGGAAGTGATGTTGAAATAACAAAGGGACAAAGAGAGTTGGAAATGAGAAACAACAATATGAGGAATGGAACTCCCCCTGGCAGATCGTTAAGAGAGTATCCAAAATAGTGATCATTGAATAAGAGGTAACTTCCCCTGGCAGATCGTTAAGAAAGTACCCGAAGAGTAAAAATTGGTATGAAATCAGGAATCATGGAGGAATCTCCTATGTCTTCCTGCAAGAAAAAAATTTCAGGTACGGTTTCAGGATGAGCCACCGGACTAGTCTCTTGCTTGAACATTTGTGGGCGCGGCCCCGAATGAGACGCTTTGCCCTACGGAGTTGCTATTCCGTTGCGCATTCTGATGGACCGTAGAGGGTAGGGATTTCACAAAAGTAAAACTTTCTTTGCGTGTTTTGTTTTTTAATTAAAGGTTGATAGGGATGGGAAACTATAGGAAAGCAGTAACAATGCTTAGAATTGTTAAAATTAAGGGGGAAAGAGAAGTGAGCCATTCATAATAAAAAAGACTTGATTGCCTTATTACAAATGAGTCTGTACATAGTTCTTATATAGCCATGAGAGGCACACTCAATGGGACTAGATATATTTTTGGGATAACATCACTGCTTATCCCATTTGGTGGTGGATTACATTTTTGATCTTGGACTAAAATATATCCTATGAAAAATAATTGAAAAGGCTAGGGACTACAAGTTGGGCTTATTGCCAACAAACCCCCCCTTGAGCCAAACTTGTGAAGACATTTAATACATGGATTTAGCCTATAACTATCGCCCTTGAAACAATGAGATAAAGCCCCCCCTTTTTATAATAATAGGGTGTGTGTAGTCCTCTTATAATAATCAAGGGAATGGATAAAGACAAAGGCTTATAATCCAAAAAGGGAGTGTACAAAAGAGTTATAATGCATAATCATCAAAGTCTTCAATGCCACCTATTACCACCACAAAGTGGCTTTCCTCTGCCTCGACAATGTGAGCCTTGTCCTTTTTCTTCTTTTGGCTTTTCTTGAGATAACACCTGCTAGATGAGTGGTTGGTTTTTCCATAATGAGAGCATGGATTGTTGATGAAGCAACCTTTGGATGAGTGATTGGTCTTTCCACATTGAGCACATTTCTTCTTGTTGGGGTAGGACACAACATATACGCCTTCTAGGATGTGTGAAGCCTTCTTCTCTTCTTCTTGCAAAGAGTTAATAATACTTTCTAAAGAAGGGATGGGCTCCTTCTCCTTTAGAACTATCACAATTTGAGTAAAAGTGGGAGGCATGATTTTGAGTAATAATTCTATGGCATCTTCCTCTGGAATAGGTGATTTGACATACACTAATTGTGTCATAAGGGTCTTGAGCCTATTTACAGCACTAGATATTCCCTCATTAACTTCCATACTTAACCCATAAAGTTTCATTTTGAGGCTAATTCTAGAATGTTCAGCCTTAGCTCCAAATATCCTCTCTAGTGTTTCCCAAGCTTTAGCAGTCATATCGGCTTCATCTATATGTAGTCTATGAAATTATCTTCAAGTGATGTGATGTGTCATAAGGGTCTTGAGCCTATTTACAGCACTAGATATTCCCTCATTAACTTCCATACTTAACCCATAAAGTTTCATTTTGAGGCTAATTCTAGAATGTTCACCCTTAGCTCCAAATATCCTCTCTAGTGTTTCCCAAGCTTTAGTAGTCGTATCGGCTTCATCTATATGTAGTCTATGAAATTATCTTCAAGTGATGTGATGATGACTCCCAAGGCTTGTTCATCTTTGTCTTGTAATGTGGATGTGGAAGCTCTAATAGCAACTCCCTCTTCCTCACTCAATGGTTTCACAAGACCCTATAGATTTTTTCTCATTAAGTGCCCTTTTACTTTAATTTGCCAAGTATGAAATCCTTGGCCACTAAACTTATCTGCGGGAACTTAGAAGATGAGGTAATAATTGTTGATTCCATAATTAATCACAATTGGCATAAAATGTCACACAAAATGCCCAATTTGAAAAAGCCCCAAATGTAACAAAAATCCTCAAAAAATTTCTCCACAAAATAAGAAAAGCCCCAAATTTGTGTAGTTATTAGCTTTTACTCTTACCAAATAGAGAGATTATTTTATTGGTTTTGATTTTCTGATTTGTGTAGATGACTCCTCTTAATCTTCTCTTCAATGCTGCAGAGGCAGTTTTTGACGGTGTCGTGGAAGCTTCTCCTTACTATTTGTTTTTTTAATGCAGGTCGTCTCTCTTGTCATATATTGAATCCTTTTACTAAGGCAATTTTGAGCCTTATAAAATTAAGGCTTAAAGGATACAAGCCTTAATGGCTTGCATAGGTGAATGTAGTGGAGGTATGTACAAGGTCGAGGCTATGAGCAGGTGTGATGGGTGGAGACGGAGTTGTGAGGGCCTATGCGCAGGCTGACATAGGAGGTGGAGAAGGTGCTAAACGTGGTCAGTGCTTAAGGAGAGCACCAGATATAGGCATTGGAAGCACACAACAAAATGGGCACAAGAGCTGGCCGCGCTAAAGATGGCAGAGGAGAGGAAATAGATTTTTTAAAAAAGGTCTTGTGGGCTGGCTGGCACGTGCTGAAAAAAAAAAGGAAAAGAAAATAGAAAGTTCCAAAAGTAAAATAGGTAGAAAACTCAAAAAAAAAACTAGAAAGATCCAAGAGGAAAATACGCAGAAAACTTCAAAAGTAAAAAATAGATAGAAAACTCCAAGCTAAAAAATCCAAAATAGAAGTCTACTCTTGATACCATGTTAAAATTAAGGGGGAAAGAGAAGTGGGCCATTCATAAATGAAAATAGACTTGCTTGCCTTATTACAAATGAGCTTGTACATAGTGCTTATATAGTGCTTATATAGCCATAAGAGGTACACTCAATGTGACTGGATACATTTTTGGGATGACATCTTTGCTTATGGCATTTGGTGGTGGATTACATTTTTTATCTTAGACTAAAAGATATCCTATGGAAAATAATTGAAAAGGATAGGGACTACAAGCTAGGACTATTGCCAATAAGAATAGGTTCATTTTTTTTCAAATTTACATCCATGTTGTATTTTTTGTATAATTAAAACCAAAATTTTTAAAAATCCATGAAATTTGGGCTTAAATATTTCAATTAATTGATGAGTTGGGTGCACATAACCTTGAGCTATCTCTTGAAACCCAAAAATTCACAAGGAAAACTAAAAAAACCTTAAAATTAGGCCAAAAGTAACCAAACTTGTGCAATTGTATGATATAAATGTATGACATAAGACCTATAATGTATGATGTATGAAGTTAATAAGTTTGTGAATAAGGTAATCTAGAATGGTCCACTAAAAAACATATAGTTTATTTGTACACGTACAGTTACGTCATAGGCATACAAGTGTCAGTGTTATATGCATGGAAGTGACTGATTTGTATCCATAGAGGTTGCATCATATGTGTAAAAGCATTAGTGTCATCATACGCATAAAAGTGATTGCTTTTTATGCATACAAATTACATCATATGTGTATAAGATGATTAACCTTGGTTGCATATGTAGATTTACCACTTTGAGTGCTACTCTTGCCTAGTCAAGTCTTTATGTAGCCTTGTTTGCTCCCTAAATTCTACTTGCAAGCTAATGGCATAGACCTTTGTAGATAGGAGGGGATATTACAAGTAGAAGATGAAATCTCTCTCTCTCTCTCTCTCTCTCTCTCTCTCTCTCTCTCTCTCTCTCTCTGTGATGAAGAAGTGAAAGTGGGAGGATAGAAGGAGGAGAGAGGTATAATCCTATCATAACTTACTAAACCTAACTCTTATACCATTTACAAATTTAGTCTAGGGAGGATCACACTAAGATTGTAAATCCATGTTTAAAGGTTGACAAAATAATGTCCATCCCCACCATAAATTTCAACATCACCCTTAGGTCACACCTAGGTAGCATCTATTATTACCTTTCTGTCTCACATGGTCCATATAAATTGAAGGCATTAGCAATGGAATTGTTCAATTTAAAATTATATTCTTTGAGAAGATGATAGCATCCCTATGGAGTATCTTATCTCATGAGTTTAGTGACATGAAAGAAAACTCTTTAACCTTTTAACATTATTAAACAATGACTTGAGCTACTTTGATTGCATCCTTTCTCTCACCAGAAATTATTTTTCTTGAATATCCATATCATTGCATTTTACAATCTCCATACCTCCAATATACTTAGTTTTTGAGAGTTGGATTCTTTTGCTATTGCTTTCTATGTTTGGTTTGATGGACCACATTTGTCAACACACACTCACTAAGTGTTACAGTCACTCCTCATGGTGGCTACTTCTAGTAAAAACATGACAAGACTAACCTTTAATATATTTTCAACTACATTCATAGTTTAACCAACAAAGCTATTGTTTGGGACCACAAAGCTAATATTAAACTTGATTACTTCTAGCACAAGATGATAATTACTTTTTCATTCTTAGTACACATATTCAAAGAGAACTAAAAGAAATCTTCGTAACCTTTCCTCAATTTGAGATTAATGTAATGTATTCACTTGTTACAATGATTTTTCAAATGATTGGTTCAAAATTTCTTTTCTTGACAAGGCCATGTGGATCCTTAAACTATAAGAAACATACCCTTATATACCAAACCATAGTTAAGATCCCAACAACAACTCCAAGGCTAGAATATTTGGACGTAAGATCCTCATGTCACAAAAAGGAACAATCTTTAAACAACTCAAAACATATCACCACATTAAACATATATTATCTTACATATGATAATTAAGGCACTTGATTCTCCTACAACTATCTCAAATCCATGACTACTTCATATCAAGTATTTTTTTTCCCAAATTTAATTAAGATTTTTTTTTTCAAAAGGTAGCTTCAGTTTAGGAAATAAGAAACAAAGACGTTTAACTAACTTGAAAATTCAGGTATGCTTCGCCATCTCAAATTCAAAAACTAAAAACTAAGTGCTTACATATTAGAGATCTGACTATTATTATGGAACTTCTCTCTCTCTCTCTCTCTCTCTCTCTCTCTCTCTCTCTCTCTCTCTCTCTCTCTCTCTCTCTCTCTCTCTCAAAAATGTGTACACAAGTACACACACACTCTATCTTTACTTTGCATATTCATATTATTTAATAGTTGAATATCTGAAACACATGCATTTAGCATGTTATTAATCAAACATCCCTATTCACTCATTTTTAATTTATTCACACGTCTTACCTTTGTTCTCACTTACTTCACATGCACATGTACATGTGTGAAAATGCACACACACACATACAATTTCACACATATTGCCAACCTTAGAGGTTTAAATTTTATTATTTTTATATTGCTTCTATTAAATCCCGTCATAGTTTTCATTATTATTTTTGCATACTCACATAGATTTAATAGGTTCTCTCTCTCTCTCTCTCTCTCTCTCTCTCTCTCTCTCTCTCTCTCTCTCTCTCTCTCTCTCTCTCTCTCTCACACACACACACACACACTCACACACTCACACACACACATGCATGTGCATGCTCATGTGCACGTGCATGCATACACACACATACGTATGCACATACATGTGCACATGTGTACGTGTGCATACACACACGGCACACACACATGCACGTACATTCACACATTCTTAGAAGTTTAAATTCTATTATTTTTATATTGATTCTATTAAATCACGTCACATTTTTCATTATTATTTTGCATACTCACATAGATATTAGGTTCTCTCTCTCTCTCTCTCTCCTCTCTCTCTCTCTCTCTCTCTCTCTCTCTCTCTCTCTCTCTCTCTCTCTCTCTCTCTCTCTCTCTCTCTCTCTCTCTCGCGTGCGCGCGCACATACACATGCACGTGCATACGTATGCACATACACATGCATGTGTATATGTGCGTACACACACACACACACACACACACACACACAGATGCACATGCATTTACACATTCTTGATTGTCACTTAGCTTGCTCACACCAATGCTAGAAAAAATGGGTTTCTATTGTATTTTAATGGTCTAAAATCAAATAAAATTGGCTATTGATTCTTGTGGCTCTTATTTTAAGGAATACACTTTCATACATTTTAAGTTATAAAATTGGCATGTAGTATACATTCACGTGATGAAAATTAATAGATTTAATGAGTTTTTTCTTGGTCAATTCTTCATGCACACCACATGCTATTCACCTTGATTTTTCAACCTTAATTATACTCTGCTCTACTTATTACCTTGTAACTATACTTAACCTCCCACTCCACACCTCCAAGCATGTGCCAACACACATATCATTGGTGCCAATGCCCTCTCTTTACTGCTCCTCACTACCACCAACCCTTCTAACCCCTCTTGAAGCAGACAAAAACACACACACACACACACACACACACACACACATACATACATTCTCAAAATTTTTGCACAATGTTTACCCCTCTCCTTTATGGATGACCATTATCTCTTCCTCTTAATTACAATTACCTTAGACATTAACCCTATTTTTTGATCAATTTTCTTTTCTGGGGAGGGAAGGGGGAGGGAGGGGGGATGTTGACTAGATGCTATATCAGTGTAGCTAGTTATTGTAGTACCAATTTTAGATCGGGCATTGGCAAATCCAGAGGACACAATTAAGCGGGATCTTTAAGAAAACAAGGAAGTTGAGGTTCGGGAAGATATTAAAGCAGTGATTTCTCTACAGAAGAAGAGCATGAGAGGGACATGTAGAAAAGTGGGCAGGGTTCAAGAGGAAAAATTTTCAAAATGAATGTGGGAGATGAACAACATCTCGGATGGTTTGGGTAAGTACCAAACTCATAGATAAATGGACGTAAAAATTAGAGGAATTACTAAATTTTGGATATAAGGATGTATTTGCTTAGAGCTATATAGATATGAAGGATAATGACCCTAGTTTTTATTAACACAAGATGAATCTCAAGGAGGATGTAGTTCTAATCTGGCAACAAAGGTACCAAATGAATCTGAATTATGCCCAAAAATTCAAATAAGAGATTAATAACCTATTAAAGTAGGTTTCATTTACCTAGTAGACAGAGCTAATTGTGTCTCACCAATTGTGATAGTCGTTAAAGAAGAATGGGAAGTTAAGAGCATGTGTGGATTACATAGGGGGTTTCTAGATTATGGCTAGCTATAAATTGGAGGCTTGGAGTGTTCCATGGCCCGACTATATAAAGCCCAAATGCAAGCTAGAAAGGTGTATTGTTCATAGCCACCTTGTAGACAATATAATAGGCCCATGAAGTAGAGTGTTTCTTCCAATGGATGCCTCTACCCCCTTGGTGATGATAGCATATAACATTTTATTTCTATGATGCCATATGGGTAGTAAGGTGTTGAATTTCTATGTACCACAAGGAACCCCACAACTTCATTTATGATCACTAGAAATATCGATCATTCTTTCACTATTTCTAGTGTGGAACCAAAACACGTAAACACATGCTTATAAAAGGAAACTTGGCTATTGATCTTACATTATTTTTTAATGTAGCTTTGGCCTCAATCCACTTTGTGAAGTAATTTATGGTGAGACTATACTATAAAGTGCCTCAGACCCATAAAATCAATGCCCTACCACTTGGGTGAAAGCATGGATAGGTGGAACAAAAAGCAGTGTCTTTGACATTGCTTTTAATAGTACTTTTGATTTTGTTTTGGAGAGTTTTAGGAGAGTTTTAGGTAAATTTAGAAAATCTAGTAGTACTTTTTAAGATTCTTGTCCATAAAAGTACTTTGAACAATTTTGAAGCCACAATAAGAACCCTAAAATTAGGTCATATTTTTTTCTACTTGAAAGTAGAAAACCATGCTTTAACCCACTGAAATAGAGTTCACACATGCACTCCTTTGAAAATAGCCTTTTCATAAAAACATAACATTATACACATAATTTCACATAGCATGTATAATTTCATCATATGTCCAATCACACAACAAAAGGTAGCATATTCGTGTCACATCATCAACACATATCTCCTTGCACCACAATTGTGATCCTTAACATGCACGTATTTGCTGAGCATGATCACTCTTAAATCTCGATGAGAGAACAGTGCATGGAGGAGCCCACATATGTCTCACGTCCATTAAAACCATGAAATCCTACTATCCCAAATTCTTAAGCACCAAAGTATTACATAAGGCACGTACACTATGATGTTAATCAATATATCATTAGCTAGGGAGCAATTTGTTACCTTATTATATAAAAAATCACTCCCCAAGACTCTTGTGAGCATGTTGGTGAAGAAGAAAGGATTTGGTTTTTGCTTATATAAAGGGAAAAGTAAAACCTTTTTTATGTTTTTTATTTCATTAAAGGTTAATAGGGATGGGAAACTATAGGAAAAGAAGTAAAAATGCTTAGAATACGTTCAATTTCTTTCAATTTTACATCCGTGTTGTATTTTTTTTATTATTTTTTTAAACGAATTTTTTTAATCCATAAATTTGGGCTTAAATATTTTAATTTATTGATGAGTTGGGTGCACATACCCTTGAGCTATCTCTTAAAACTTAAAAATTCACAAAGACAACTAAAAAACTTAAAATTAGGCTAAAAGTTACCAAATTATGCAATTGTATGATATAAATGCATGACATAAGACCTTAGATAATCAAGTTGATAAGGTTGTTGATGAGACCTATACATGTATGATTAAAAAATGTATAGTAAATTTGTACACGTATAAGTTACGTCATATGTGTACAAGATACTTCATAGGCATACAAGGGTTAGTGTTATATACATGGAAGTGATTGATTTGTCCCCATATAGGTTACATCATATGTGTATAAGCATTAGCGTCGGCATACACATACAAGTGATTGATTTTTATGCATACAAGTTATATCATATGTACAAGATGATTAACCTTCCTTGCATATGTAGATATACCACTTTGAGTGCTATTCTTGCCTAGTCAAGACTTGATGTAGCCTTGTTTGCTCCCTTAAAGCCACTTGCAAGCTAATGGCATAGCTTTCGTAGATAGAAGGAGATATTACAAGTAGAAGATGAAATCTCTCTCTCTCTCTCTCTCTCTCTCCCTCCCTCCCTCCCTCCCCTCCCTCCCTCCCCCCTCCTCCCCTCTCTCTCTCTCTCTCTCTCTCTCTCTCTCTCTCTCTCTCTCTCTCTCTCTCTCTCTCTCTCTATGTGTGTGTGTGTGTGTGTGTGTGTGTGTGTGTCTGATGAATATGTGAAAGTAGGAGGATAAAAGGAAGAGGGAGGTATAATCCTATCATATTAAACCTAGCTCTAACACCATGTAAAAATTTAGTCTAGGGAGGATCACACTAAGATTGTCTTGCTACACTCTTGAAGAAGTCAAGTCCATTTATGACTTCCACTCATTGTGTTGCACATCGGACCCACTTATGTGCATCAGATGCATTGAAGCAAAGCAGCTATGCTTGAAAGATTGACTCAATTTTAAATGAATTTGGGACACTATTGAAGAAGAGCTCAACACGAACAGTCAAATTGACTAAGTTGGAGGAAGAATTTGATTGTCCTACATTGCACATCAAAAAAATTCACAAGGTTAATTGATACAAGGTGATTTTGAGTATATGCAAAGTCCTTGAGTCACTTTTAGAATTTTTGAGGGTTGAAAGTCCTTCTCTCCATGAGAGGGTATCTCAGTTTGAGTTCATATACAACTTGGTGACTTTGAGTATATGCAAAGTCCTTGAGCCACTTTTGGAATTTTTGAGGGTTGAAAGTCCTCTCCATGAGAGGGTATCTCAGTTTGAGTTCATATACAACTTGCATTTAGTATATCTCACATTTAAGCTATGTATTTCAAAATGACTTTGTGGATGGAACAATTGTTCCAAGCTTGGTAAATGTAACCATGGGGTAGTACGATTGGAGATTATCATGGATCCTCTTATAGATGTGAATGCATGGCAATATGGCAGCAAGGGTCTTTCTTTGATTCCAAAATATGGTTCAAAGTTTGGACACTTTGCAGCCTTAAGAACAACAATGAAAGGAGATTATTATCATGGAGAGCTAAATTAAAAAGGTTTGCACTGTAGGATTTGATTTGGAGATTGCCATTAAATTTTAAAAAACGGAATATTTTTCTCTAATGTTTTATGCCATAGGGGACAGATTTGCAGATAACTCAATATTGAGTAGCTTCAAAATACTTTACCCATCATCTTTCTCTATTGGGAAGTATTTAAATTTTTATGAAGCTGAAGATTTGGATACTTTGGTTCACTTCTATGGATCTCCAAAAACAACAAATGGATAACTTTATGAAAGCCTAATAGATGATAAATGTTTGAGAAGAGAATTCTAGATATTCAGAGTTCAAGAATCATTAGATTGGAAGAGTCTACCATTGAGAGACATGGATTCGTATAAGTAATAACAATGTTCTTTGTGAGAAGTATCCCATGCTCTTGTGCTTGAGCCACGTTGCAATGTTCTAGTACAATAGTATGTGAGAGGGCTATAGAAAACATTATCAAAACTCGCCATAGAAATTAGGGTAAGGTAAAAAATAAGACACCTTAAAGAATGTTTAAGTGTAGATGGGTTGGCGAATATATCTTTTCCATAAACTTGTAAGTATAGCATTTGGGGCGAAGCTTTTAATTTTTTTACACAAAATGGTAGTTTCTAGTGTATTTTTGGCGAATCTTTCTCCAAAACTTTCAAAAATTGGAGAAATTTGGGCGAATCTTTACAAATGATTTTCGTGAAATAGTCAAATGATTTTGAAGACCCTTGAAAAATAGCCATTGTGTTGCAAATAGTCCTTAATTTTTTCCTTCAACTTGAGACAAATAGCTTAGAGGAATTGATGCATGTTTCAACTGAGGGGACAAGTGTAGAGCAATTTGACTTTTCCAAGGCAATTGGTGCATGGAAGAATCATCATAAACTTCCAAGCATATCTATGGTATTGTGCAGAACTGAATTTTTTGTAAGTATTTTTAAATTTACAATGTAAATAATTATTTTTGCTTCTTGTAGTGCATAATGTGCATTTTTCATACCTAACAATTAATTTGGATTGTGTTTTTTCTTGTTTTCTGTCAGGTGTATGTAGCATGTGTAGAACAGACTTTATTGAAGTGAAGCGATAAGATAATATGATGCCTTATGTATTATAGCTTCAAGATTGAAGCATATGGCTCTAGTGCTTTAGTAATCTGTTGATTTCTTTTTTCTAATTTTATGGTTATCAAGAATATACAACTTTACAACGCACGAGTTTAAAGATTAAGGGATAAGGCTATGATGTCTTTCTTTGTGGTATGTCCTTTTTGTACAATCAGTTTTGTAGATCTATTTATGCAGCTAAATTTTGTACATCTTTTCTTTTCAATATATATGCTTAGTTTTATACTTAAATTTTTCCTTGAATGTTTCATATTATATATTAAAAGGTTTTTAAAGTTATGTTTTTGTTCTTGTAGGTTTTATAATTTCTTGCAGTACGGAAAAAATTTGAAACCTTCCATATAAAAGGGTTTTGTATTTGTTGTAAAAAGTGTTTTTCGTGAGAACACTGCTCTTGATGCTACACTCCTCAACCATCATCTCTACTTAGACCTTATCTTTTATACTTGTTAGTGCAAATAGGTGCTCTCCTATTTGTTCCCATGGCTAGCTACTTCATCATCCATTGAGAATGGTGCTTCGTTTCATGTTGAAGATCAAGAAGTTACCTTTCTTATAGTTTCAGTAAGTTCTCTTAACTACTCCTAGATTCTCCTTTTCTCATTTAGCATACCTTAAAAAGATGGTTAATCTTCCCTTTGGGTTATTTAATTTTGTTACCTCCCTCCCTTCTCTTCCCCACATCTTCCTTCTTCTTCTTCTTCTTCTTCTTCTTCTTCTTCTTCTTCTTCTCTCTCTCTCTCTATCTCTCTCTCTCTCTCTCTCTCTCTCTCTCTCTCTCTCTCTCTCTCTCTCTCTCTCTCTCTCTCTCTTTACTTGTACTTTTTATCTCTATCTCACAAGACTTTTATTTGGCCACACACACACATACACTCTAGTTCCCACTCATCCACACTAACTTATAACAGCTTTTTAAAATAAAGACTCCATTAAATCTTTATAATGCCTTGCTTTAATCTCACTTTTAATTTTAAACCCCTCCTCTATTTACTTGTAATTTGTGCATGAATTTAGTCTAGTCAAACTTACCTCTCTATTTAAACTTTCAAGATTACATACTGAACCAATTTTGTTTAATTGTTCTACTACTTTAGTGACATTGGTAACAAATGTAATGTCCTCATAACATATGACTTTTCACCTAGATATAAAAGATAGAAATGAGAGGAATTACCACTAGACTACATATACTTTCTTAATGATGGCAATCCCACCCACAATTTGGTCTATTAAGTCATGGGCTTCGGGGGTGCACTACTAAGAAACCCTATGTATCACGTGTGTTCAAGGGGTATTTAAAAAACCCTTTACTCGTGAATTTTTCATGAATAAAATGACCCCTTTTTTTATATGGACTTATAGGTTTTTTTCAAAATCAATTAAAAAACTCCTTGTGTAAATGTGTTTCTATAAATTTACCTTAAAATTTTGAATTAAAAAACCCCTTCATTTGAACTCACATGGTATACTTACGTATTTTTAGGTGAAACCCCCGAGATCATGGGTTGATGACTTGATATACCATACCACCATCTTAGTACATGAAATAACAATGTGTGAGGATGCAACATGAGTAGAAAAAGGGGGAGAGCATGCACATTAGAAAGCAAGAAAAACAAGGGTCCTAATTCAAAAGTTGTTTTGTATGGTTACTTATAAAAAGTGAAGTCAATGGTCAAAAAGGTAACACATGGAAAGCACAAGGAGACACATGGAGTGCCTTCACTTATTGACACATTGATGGCATAAAGATGTACATGGCTTGTGATTTGGAAGCTCCATGAGCTCTATAAAAAAAATTTTGGATCAAATCTAACAATTCAAAGTGATTATGCTATTTTTTTATATTCTTGTTATGTCATCTTGTTAATCTCTCACTAATATTAATTAAAACTTAGACTATGTCTAAACCATGTTTTTAGTATGCTTTAATCCAGCATGAACTTGATCTAATGTTGATTTTTAACTTAGTATCAGAGCCAAGCCACTTCCATTAAGCCTCCAAAGCCATTAGTCTAATTAGGAAAACTCTAGTCACATTAGCATTAATCTTATTTTTTCCCTTTTCTCTCTTAGTCCACAAATTACTCAAATTAGCTTATACATTGGGCATTGGTCCCTTCTATTGAATATTTGAACTACCCTCAATAAGTCTACAATTCTTAATATTTGAGCTACCCTCAACAATTCCACAAGGTTAAGAAAAGCATCAACAACTCCATAATTCAAGCAATCACAACAAAACAATTGGTCCAAAAAGGTGAAAATTATGCTATTTTTTGGTCTCATTTAGGTGATTCGTTTTTCATCAAATTACACTTTATGGACATAAAGTGGTCATATGGGGGCGTTATCTCAACTTAGAGATAAGTTCTTGAAGTATTAATTGTATCAAATCCTTCTCTATTAGTCTTTAATCTCCATTCTTAATGATGAGATGTGATGCGAATCAAATAGATGAGAATGAATGGATGGATAGATGTGATGAGAATGAGAGGTAAATAGATGTGATGCAAATCAAATAGATAAGAATGAATGGATGGATAGTTGTGATGAGAATAGATGTGATGAGAATGAGAGGTAAATAGATGTGATGAGATGGGATGCGAATCAGATAGATGGGAATGAATGGATGGATGGATGCGATGAGAATAGGAGTGACGAGAATGTGAGGTGAATAGATGTGATGAGAAGTAATGTGAATCAGATAGATGGGAATGAATGGATGGATGGATGTGGATGTATGTGAAGAATAGAAGTGGATGTATGTGAAGAATGGAAGTGGATGTATGAGAAAGAATGGATGTGGATGTATGTATGTGAAAGGATGGATGTGGAAGTATGTGAAGGATGGATGTGGATGTATGTGAAGGATGGAAGTGGATGTATGAGAAAGAATGGATGTGGATGTATGTATGTGAAAAAATGGATGTGGATGTATATGAAAGAATGGATGTGGATGTATGTGAAAAGATGGATGTGGATGTATGTGAAAGGATAGATGTGGATGTGTATGTGATAAGTATGGATGTGGATGTATGTGGAAGAATATATGTGGATGTGAATGTGATGGATATGAACGAGGATAGAGACGACGAGATGGAAGTAAATTGGATAGATATGAATGATAAAGGATGTGAATGAATGATATGGGATGTCAATGAATGTGTTAGCATGTGATTTAGGAAGTGAATGAATGATAAGGGATGTGAATGAATGTGATAACATGTGAATCAGGATGTGAATGAATGATATAGGATGTGAATGAATGTGATATGATGTGAAATGGATGTGATAAGATGCGATGTAAACTGGATAGATGTTAATGTATGTGAAGTGATGAGATGTATGGGTAGATGCAAGTGGATGAGATCTGATGAGGATAAATGAGGAATTAAGTGTTGAGGTAGAAAAAGATGTGATTAGATGAGAATGGGAATACTTATGAAATTGTGTGAATGATGTGGATTGATCTAGATGGATGTATGAATGATGTGGATCGATGTGAATGATGTGGATTGATGAGTGGATGATATAAATTGATGTGAATGATGTGGATTGATGAGTGGATGATATAAATTGATGTGGATGATGTGGATTGGTGTGTGTATGATGAGTGAATGATGTGGATGATGTGGATTGATGTGAATGGAAGTGTGGATGATGTGGATTGATGTGGATGAATGTATGGATGATGTGGATTGGATGATGTGATGGGATGTGATTTGATGTGGGAATGATGTGATGTGATAAGAATCCATAAAGAAAATAAAATTGTGGTAAGATGAGAAAAGATGGGGACTAATGTAAAAGGATGCGGAGTAATGGAGAAAAGATGGAAATATTGTCGGAACTGTATTTATATGAGAAACCTATTTTTAAATGACTGTTTTATGTCAAGATTGCTAAGGAAGCATTTTGACCGTCTTGAGAATGAGGTCGTGGAGACCTATCTATTAAAGTTACAACAGTTGCGGAGAGTCAATGGTGGAGGACGTCTCGCGTAGCAAGGTCGACCGAGGTCTTGACCAGCCTCGGTTTGATTTAAATGGTGAGCTTCCGGTACAATGGATGAGGGACCAAGGAAGCGGCCTATGAGTGAAGCGCTAGGTGACATGTGAAGGATCCTAGATGGTGTTGACCATACGGTGCTTGGGCTCTGGGTCGCCGAAGATACCCACAAGTATGTCGGGGAAGATATTGGAACAAGGAGTAAGAGTTGTTTTCTGAATTCGGGCATGGATCTGGTTGATTGACCTTGCTGGTCCTCAACGGATGAGTCCATGGCTCTTTTATATGGATATGTTGGTTGATCTTGCTGATCTTCAATGGAGATTCCATCTGGATATTTTTATGTGATTATATTGCCGGTTACTATGAGCTAGGAACTATTGAAAAGACCCCTGAGTAAACAGGTGGTGAGCGTTCTAGTTGCCAATGATGCCCTAGGTACATGGATGAAGGAAGGAATTGGAAATTAGGAATCAACTGGATAAATAAAGGATTATGATCAGTAACACTATGGTTTCATTAAATGATTGTTTTAAAGATTGTTGAATCTGTGAAAAAGGCAAGTTCATATTAGGTGTGTAAGTGGTGTGACTAGTTTTATGTTGCATGAATATCCGGCTAGGGGGCCTGGGAACTCTTTTCCCTACTACCCGAGACAAAACCTAACCAAATTCCTAATTGGATCCCATCACTACAATGGTTGGGTGATTGGCTAACCCATGGGACTGGATGGGGTTAGGCTGGACTGATGGATCCGTAAATCGAAACTCAATTTCTGTATAGTACGATAGATGAGGTAAATCCTGGATAAAAATTATTCTATGGAAAAGAATCAACGGCTGTGCCTCTCAATGAGAAAAAAAGCGTTGGTCTCTATGATCCAAGTACAATCTTTTCCCTGATCTGATTATGGGACTTACGGGTTCGGTTAGATCAGTTCTCAGTTAGTTCAGGCTTTTGACTACGTTAGAGAAAAGTTATCCTGGAGGAATCGCCCGTGCTTTCCGAGCAAGGGAAGTTTTTTCGAGTTTGGTTTTGGAAGAACCAATGGATTAGTATCTTGTTTGGATATCCGTTGGGTGAGGCCCCGAGTGTGGGACCCTGCCCCATACAAGAAGTGCTACTTCCGCTGTTGCTAGCACCCCCAAATTCATTGCGCAGTGGGGTCAGGGATCTTACAACTGGTATCAGAGCAAATTGGCTAATGAGGATCAACCGAGAAGCCAAGAATGTCAAAAATTTATGAAGAAGCAGTAAAGGGTTGTAATTGTGTGATAAAATTCATATAAAATTAATATTCAAATTGAAATTCGTAAATTGGTAATTGGGTCTTCAGATGGAAGTATCGCAATTGTATGGAATCCCTGACTTGCTTGAGGCCTAGACATGATGGTATTTACCTTATAGTTCCAAGGACCGTGACGTATATACCGAGGGTATAACTGCAGCTCTTTACTAGCAGTATATACGAGTAAATCTAAGACTTGAAATTGTAAGCATTAATACTATCTAGATGATGAATTCGAATGTGGTTGATATGATTTTAAATTCTGATTGAGAACTGATGAGTTGATTTGGATTCTGATTGAAAAATGAAGATTTCTGAATTTTGGCTGAATTGTAATAACTAAGCAAAACCACGATAAGGATGAATGGGACGAGTCCCTTGTATAATGTTCGTAGCTAGAATGATGTTAATGACTTCAGCAAATCACTATGAGATTAGTGGATTGTGCTGGAAGATTGTTGTTGTTAACACTTGACCCAGTGGATCAAGTTAAGGGGTGTCAAATCAAAACTCTCTAAAATTGAAAATTTCCATGGCGGACTGTTTAGATAGAAATCTCGGTCTAATGGACCATTATTGTGATAAGGATTGAATGTTACGATCTAAGTGGATTATTATCTGATGATGAGTTTTATATAAGGGATCTTTATCCCAAGATTCTATTGGGTTCTCTAGACTATAAGGAACCCAGAATTAGTTGGATCATAAGGAAAAGAATTCTCCTCTAGTTTTGTGAGATGAGGACATCTCGCGTTTTTTAAGTGGGATAGGATGTAAGATTCCTCCCCGGTCTCTCAGGATGTCCAGTATCTTTCCCTGTAACCAAATCCCTCTTCAGAAATGAAAGATCTTGTTTCGACCTATTCTGGCTTAGAGAGAGAAAATATTCTAGAGAGAAGTTATTCAGATTTTGAATATTTTTGGATGGAAAAATATCTCTTCTTATTAAAATAAATTTCCCTGAAACAGAAGTTCAAAAAGATTTTCAGAAGGTGCATTAGAAATTAATTATAATCTGTTCAAAAGGCCTTATTCTAGGGGTCTAGATTTTTGAAAAATTTTAAATTAAGGTTCTGAGGGACCAATCAGATTCATCCAAATGTATGTAGGAGATAAATGAAGAAATAAAGAAAACCCCCCCAAAAATGAGTAAATACTCACATAAGATGAAGAGTTGACTAAGGACAAGAATATTAGTTAAAAAAAGAGATATTTAGTGAAATGATGCATTTTTGACACCTTAGTATGGGGGAATTCCCCTCATGAAGACGACGCCTATTTCACATGTGTGGGTGAGTTTTAAACTCACAAATAATGAGATATTTTCATCTCTCCTCTCTCCTGCTTCAACTAGATCCAAAAAGTAAGCTAAAATGATCTAAAAATGGTCAAAATTTGACCAAACTGATCTGGAAAATTCTAGAATCTGTTTGCTTGGTTAGAGGCTCACTTTTTCCAATAAAAAGAAGCCTCCCCCTTTGTTAAAGCTTAATAGTGTTTTATGCACTGTTACTCTGCTCTTCCCTAGAGCCAAAAACTGTGAATTTGTTAATAATTTATTCGTTTTTGACCATTCCCACTTCTAAAGAATTGGTGGCCACTCTTGTTGCAAACAAGAGTAGATCCCTCAAACCATCAAGCCAAAGGAAAGCTCCCAGAAATTCATGTAAGTAAGAAATCTTACTTTTTCTTTATTCTTTTAATGGTTTTCTGATTTTTTGTCATCTTTAAAATGATAAACAGATGCTATGCCTTGTTGGAAAGGCTTTCCCCCTCTCTTCTTCTTAAAATCAGCCCTTCTTTATCCTAGTTAAGTAATCTAATTGTTGGAATTAAACTTTTCATATTGTTTCTCTTTTAAAAGTAGAATTTGATTAGTTTGGAATGCTTTAGATCAATTGGGGATAATTTTTAAATAATTATAGGATATAAAAATTAAAAAATGGTCAGCCATACAAAGGAGATTATGGTAAAATTTTCTTAAATTTTATGAAATAACCCTTATCTTTTATTATTCAAAAAGAGTAATCCCCATCGTTTGTGTATTCTAAAAGTGTTATTTTCATTCTATGCATAGTAGAAATAATTTTATTATAAAAGTGTTATTACTATTAAAATTGAATTCTATGCATAGAAAGATGCATATTGGTTATTTTTTAATTATAAAAGAGTGATTTTCATTAGATTTTGATTTTATGCATAAATAGATGCATAAAGAATTTATTTTTATTCCTAAAGAGTTATTCTCATCAACTTTGATTTTATGCAAAGAAAGATGCATAAAGAAATTTATTTTTAATTCAAAAGAGTTATTCTCATCAATTTTGATTTTATGCATAAAGAATTTATTTTTATTCCAAAAGAGTTATTCTCAACAATTTTGATTTTATGCATAAATAGATGCATAAAGAATTTATTTTTATTCCAAAAGAGTTATTCTCATCAACTTTGATTTTATGTATAGAAAGATACATAAAGGATTTTTTTTTTAAATTCAAAAGAGTTATTCTCATCAATTTTGATTTTATGCATAAATAGATGCATAAAGAATTTATTTTTATTCCAAAGAGTTATTCTCACCAACTTTGATTTTATGCATAGAAAGATGCATAAAGAAATTTATTTTTAATTCAAAAGAGTTATTCTCATCAATTTCGATTTTATGCGTAAATAGATGCATAAAGAATTTATTTTTTTTCCAAAAGAGTTATTCTCATCAACTTTGATTTTATGCATAGAAAGATGCATAAAGAAATTTATTTTTAATTCAAAAGAGTTATTCTCATCAATTTTGATTTTATGCATAAATACATGCATAAAGAAATTTATTTTTATTCCAAAAGAGTTATTCTCATCAACTTTGATTTTATGCATAGAAAGATGCATAAAGAAATTTATTTTTAATTCACAAGAGTTATTCTCATCAATTTTGATTTTATGCATAAATAGATGCATAAAGAATTTATTTTTATTCCAAAAGCGTTATTCTTATCAATTTTGATTTTATGCATAAATAGATGCATAAAGAATTTATTTTTATTCCAAAAGAGTTATTCTCATCAATTTGTTCTCATCACATCTATTCACCTCACATTCTTGTCACTCCTATTCTCATCGCATCAATCCATCCATTCATTCCCATCTATCTGATTCCCATCCCATCTCATCACATCTATTTACCTCTCATTCTCATCACATCTATCCATCCATTCATTCTCATCTATTTGATTCGCATCACAACTATTTACCTCTCATTCTCATCACATCTATCCATCCATTCATTCCTCATCTACTTACACATTCAAACTCTCCGTTGAAGACCAGTTAGTCAACCAACGAGATCCAATTTCATAGTTTTCCAGTTCACTTACATAATTCTCGCTAATCCATGAATATCTTCCTCGGTCGACATACGCATGGGTGTCCTAGCAGCCCGCGAGACCCTGCATCCCCTAGTCAGAAACCTCTAGGATCCTCCTCAGGTGTCCTACCACTTCACTCAAGGGCCGCTTTGTCAGCCTTCACCCATCGTACCGAAAGCGCACCATTTTCAACCGTACCGAGGTTGGTCATGACCTTCGTAGGCTTTGCCCCGCGAGAGACATCCTCTTCAATGACTCCCCGCGCCAGCTGTTGCAACATCAACTCTCCTTAGATTAACAATAGGCCAAATGCTCCTTCCATCATTCTGGCATAAGACAGTACAAAAACAGAATCTCTATGCAAGTAAAATTTTCCATTGAGTTTGATTTCCTCTCACACAGAAAGCCATTTCACGAGAGACATTTCTAGTGTTAGTTTCACAAGACCCTTTTTTCCAAAACTCGGACTTTCATAATGAAAATCACGAATCTCGTATCTCGGTAATCATCCATTAATTATACAATGAATTTCTAACTTATTTCTAGACGATTTTGGGTCTCGGGAAAAACTTCTCTAAATCAGGCAATTATCCCTTCTTCGTACTGAAGAATTGGGGGTGGTCACGAGTCTTGACTTAATTTACGAATCAAGAGATGGGCAGGCATCTTACTGACCCACCTTTCTCACGCGGTCATGGTCTATGTAAGGTTCCTCCCAAGCCATGTATGTATGTGTCTCTTTTAATATAGATTTCAATAAGGAAAGAGAGTGTACTTAGAGAAGAGTGAGACAATAAGGCTAGAAACATTAGGAAAGTGTTAGAATAAAAATATTAGCTTCAAAAATCCTAAAAGAAATAAGAAGACAAGAATAGTTCTATTAAGAGATAAGTATCTCCAAAAATAGAAATTCGAATTTAGGTGATAAGAGGTCATATTTAGAGCACTTTTACATATTTAGAGTCCATGCATACTAAAAATGTGGAAAAGCAACGTGTTTCTAAAGATGGCGCGTTTGTGGCTATATACAGACATTTTTGCCTATTCTACCCTTGCTAGCTTACCCCTGCTAGCTTGTAGAACAGATAGCTTCCAGTTCTTTTGACTGGTTATATGGTCATATTCTAAGTTTTTATCAAAGAGTGATGGCCGAAACAATTTGCTAATTCTATCACGGTCTCTACACATGGAAAACTGTAAGAAGGTAGCAAGTAGCCTCAAGGTAATCCTAGAGCTTGAGATGTATATATTCCTTCATTCTTATCTAATATCTTAGAAAAGAAGCTTAGATTGCTATGGTCTTTTAGAGGAAGAGACCAAAACTCCATAGCTTTTCTTTTAAAGAAAGAATAGTATATTGTAGCCCTCCAAGAGAAGGCTATTTTGCCATAGACCTTCAAAAAAGAGAGAAAAGTCACAGTACGAGTAAGAGGAGATAAAGCTTGGGGATGATCGGATGATTTCAATCGTAAGAGAAGGTAATAGAAGACTCTATTCTCATATGTCAAGTTCTAAAGCTCTTGTTATCGAGCAAAGGTAAACGATAAATTTCTATAAGGTGTATACATATTTTGTTTTTCAATTACATATCATTCTTAGGGGTTGAGGTATGGCCCCGGCTTCTCTATTAATTTTTAATAGTGATCTATTTGATTGATTAGTTAAAGTTTGTATTCTTTTAAACAATAGCATATGCCTTAAATAAAGAATGTCTTATCGCAATCTCAAGTTGAAATGCAAAAATCTTTGTGAAAAGGATTGTTTTCTTAAGAAGGTAACATGGATTCTAGTCCTATGGTTTAGTTGAGTAAATGGATTGTTATCTTGGTTAAATTAAGGTACAGGTACAACTTCTCCCTGCCTTGACGCTGCCCCGTTCTTGTGCTTGTGTAGCCGGACGGCGGAGATGTTAGTAAGGCCCAAAGATGGCCCATGGTATCCCTCATACCATTGGGAGAATGAGGTTCGCCGATTGAGGCGAGTGATTGTGATGCTGCCTAGTTCTGAGGGCCCAGGCTAGTGCGGTGAACTAGCCAACCCTAGTTCGTAGACATTCCTCTGAGGGGTGGGAGGATCGAGCGATGGAGCCTGAGAGGGCGACAGGCCAGCTTGAGTCCTCGCCAAGCGATGAGGTGTATAGTCCCGTAGGGTTTTGCCCAGCATGTAGAGACTGGAAGGCCGAATTCTAGATCATCGGCAGTATAAAGGAAAAGAATAAGAGAGCCGGTTTGGCTTGTATGAATTGATTCATGTATAAACTTTTTTTATATATATAAATCTTATCTTTGGCATTATTCAATTGTGGAAAAAGACTGTTTTAACAAACCTTGTGAAAAGGGCCCTAATTAAGGAACATGTTTATTTATGTCAAACAGTGTGGTAGGATTAATTAGAAAACAAATTGATGCATGAGTAGGGTGGAAAGTGGGAGGATGGAATGCCCCGACGATAGCACCATCCTACGGACGGGTGGACCTGATTAGTCGGGTAGCTTTCCAACAGATTAAGTGAAAGCCCTACGCTAGATAAATAGGTTCTTGAGCAACTCTATTCTAGAAGACTAGGCCAGCGGTCGTACCTTGCATGGATGAGGAAAAAAGCGTTGCCTCTAGAAATCAAGTCTATTAGTTGCCCAATTTATGATCAATTACCCTCTGGGTGATTTGATTTTTAGAAGATCACACTGGCCTCTGTGGGATAGGACTAGGTCTTACCTATGAATCGTATCCTTGAATCTCTACATGGTCAAGGTGTGTCGATGAATAGGAAATTTTTTCCAAGTTAAGACTTAGTGGACTATCTTAAGTGTTTCCCCTATTTTAGAAGGGGGGGAACCTTAGAATTGGTATCAGAGCCGATCTTAGTTCCTAGGATTTTTTTTCAAAAAGTTAACTGTCAAGGGATTAAAACAAGTGATTGTTTATCATATGAGGATGAATCAATCATCTCTACTGGCCATAGAAGTGATTTGAATATCCTCACATGTTGAGACAATCATCCTATGAAATTGTGCTTGTATCTTGGGGGTGCACACGCAAGATATTTATACACTAAATTTGAGAAATAATAGTGGGGAGGAAACCTTTTGAGGAAAAACATAGGGTGATCAAATTAAGAAACTAGTGAGAGATTGAATAAAAGGATAGACTGAAACTTTGTTTAGAGACATTTTCAGGGTATATCTCATTAGTTTGCATATTATAAATTATTAAGATTATAACTCCATTAAGGTTTGAATAGTTGACATGTGAATCCCATCCATCGGATGCTTTACACTAGGACAATCGTCCAAGATTTTGAACCCATACTAGATGTGTAATTTTTAGAAAACTAATCATCTCAGATGTGTCAATCCTGATAATCTTTAGATGTGTCAATCCCAAGGCACCAGATGTGTAATTCTCAAAAAAATGAAGATCTCAGATGTATTAATCCTGACTGCCTTCAAATGTGGTGCTATGATAAGTATTTGATAGTTTTGAACTTTTAATGGATACAATGAAAGAAGCAAGCTCACTCTTGCTCGCATCTAAAAATCGTAAGAAATGCCAAATTAGTTGGAAGCATTGTTGTCAATCTAACCATTAGAACCAGAATCAGTTATGGGATGCCATGAAATTACACCTTCGTGAAAGGTTTTGTCCTCCAGGATTTCGAGAGGATAAAATGAATGAATTTTTGGAGCTAACCCAAGAAAGGAAGACCCTAAAAGAATACCACCAAACTTTTGTTAAACTTCTCCGATTTGCTCTAGAGATGGATGAGGTAAATCTTCTCCATCGATTCATTTGGAAGCTTAATCTACCTTTGAATAACCTCATCAAGAATGTAAAACTATCCTCTATTTGAGAAGCCATAATTATAGCCAGAGACTGTGATAAAGTTTTTTTATATAGAAAGTATCGAGAAGGACATGAGTCCATCCATGTTAATCAAGAAGAGGTCTCCTAATTCAAGAGGAACGTCAAGCCCACCCCTGGCTACAAGGAATCATGAGCTAGAGCAAAAATTAGGTCAAGAAATAGGGATAGCAGGGTTAAAGATAACCGAATTCAACAAGTATTTCTATGAGTAAATAGAAGAGGATTGGTGCAAGATTCATGTGAAGTAATTGTGCATGATGAATAAAGGTATTCTACAAGACGATACTAAGATTATGAAATTGCTATCATAGGTTAGATTGCGTAAAGGATTGATTCCCTTACGTTTCTCCATGACAATTTGTTAAGTACCATATTACATGGGGATATAGAATAAGGAATTTGAAGGTTCATAGCATTTGAGAGGTATATGGATGCATGAACTTAGGATAATAAGGCCAATTAACTTTAGAATAATAGACCTTTTGGAGGCACAACAAAACAAGCCAAACACATGAAATAAGGGACTCGGAACAATGTTTAGATAAAAGAAGATTTCTACCTAGTGGGGACACCACTTTGAAAGAGACAGGAGGATTTACTTAGATACTACCCCACCTCGCGAGATGAGGGCATTTCGAATCTTTTAGATGGGGGAGATTGTAAGGTCCCTCCCAAGCCATGTATGTATGTGTCTCTTTTAATATAGATTTCAATAAGGAAAGAGAGTGTACTTAGAGAAGAGTGAGACAATAAGGCTAGAAACATTAGGAAAGTATTAGAATAAAAACATTAGCTCCAAAAATCCTAAAAGAAATAAGAAGACAAGAATAGTTCTATTAAGAGATAAGTATCTCCAAAAATAGAAATTCGAATTTAGGTGATAAGAGGTCATATTTAGAGTACTTTTACATATTTAGAGTCCATGCATACTAAAAATGTGGAAAAGCAACGTGTTTCTAAAGATGGCACGTTTGTGGCTATATACAAACGTTTTTGCCTATTCTACCCACGCTAGCTTGTAGAATAGATAGCTTCCGGTTCTTTTGGTTGGTTATATGACCATATTCTGAATTTTTATTAGAGAGTTATGGCCAAAACAATTTGCTGATTCTGTTAGGGTCTCTACACACACGGAAAACTGTAAGAAGGCAGCAAGTAGCCTCAAGGTAATCCTAGAGCTTGAGATGTATATATTCCTTCATTCTTATCTAATATCTTAGAAAAGAAGCTTAGATTGCTATGGTCTTTCGGAGGAAGAGACCAAAACTCCATAGCTTTTCTTTTAAAGAAAGAATAGTATGTCGTAGCCCTGCAAGAGAAGGCTATTTTGCCATAGACCTTCAAAAAAGAGAGAAAAGTCACAATACAAGTAAGAGGAGATAAAGCTTGGGGATGTTCCGATGATTTCAATCGTAAGAGAAGGTATTAGAAGACTCTATTCTCATATGTCAAGTTCTAAAGCTCTTGTTATCGAGCAAAGGTAACCGATAAACGACAAATTTCTATAAGGTATATACATATTTTGTTTTTCAATTACATATCATTCTTTGAGGTATGGCCCCGGCTTCTCTATTAATTTTTAATATTTTATTAATTTACTAGTTAAAGTTTGTATTCTTTTGAACAATAGCATATGCCTTAAATAAAGAATGTCTTATCGTAATCTCAAGTTGAAATGCAAAAATCTTTGTGAAAATGATTTTTTTCTTAAGAAGGTAACATGGATTCAAGTCCTATGGTTTAGTTGAGTAAATGGATTGTTATCTTGGTTAAATTAAGGTACAGGTACAACTTCTCCCTGCCTTGACGCTGCCCCATTCTTGTGCTTATGTAGCCAGATGGTGGAGACGTTAGTAAGGCCCGGAGTTCGCCCATGGTATCCCTCATACCATTGGGAGAATGAGGTTCACCGATTGAGGCGAGTGATTGTGATGCTGCCTAGTTCTGAGGACCCAGGCTAGTGCGGTGAATTAGCCCACCCTAGTGCATAGACATCCCTCTGAGGGGCAGGAGGATCGAGCGAAGGAGCCTGAGAGGGCGACAGGCTGGCTTGAGTCCTCGCCAACGGCCGACGATGAGGTGTATGGTCCCTTAGGGTTTTGCCTAGCATGTAGAGGCTGGAAGGCTGAATTCTAGATCATCGGCAGTATAAAGGAAAAGAATAAGAGAGCCGGTTTGGCTTGTATGAATTGATTTATGTATAAACTTTATATATATATATAAATCTTATCTTTGGTATTATTGTATTGTGAAAAAAGACTATTTTAACAAACCTTGTGAAAAGGGCCTTAATTAAAGAACATGTTTATTTATGTCAAACAGTGTGGTAGGATTAATTAGAAAACAAATTGACGCGAGTAGGGTGGAAAGTGGGAGGATGGAATGCCCCGACGGCACCATCCTACGGAGGACAGGTGGACCCGATTAGTCGGGTAGCTTTCCAACAGATTAAGTGAAAGCCCTACGCTAGATAAATAGGTTCTTGGGCAACTCTATTCTAGAAGACTAGGCCAGTGCGGCTGTGCCTTGCATGGATGAGGAAAAAAGTGTTGCCTCTAGAAATCGAGTCTAGTAGTTGCCCAATTTATGATCAATTACCCTATGGGTGATTTGATTTTTAGAAGATCACGCTCCCCCTGTGGGATAGGACTAGGCCTTACCTATGAATCGTATCCTTGAATCTCTACATGGTCAAGGTACTGATGAATAGGAAATTTTCTCCAAGTTAAGACTTAGTGGACTTTCTTAAGTGTTTCCCCTATTTTAGAAGGGGGGGAACCTTACAGTCTAGCACAAAATTACTTGAATTTATTCCTAAAGATAATTCTCCATTTATCTAATAAAATAACTGTGATTTCTAAGCGTAAGGGTAAATATCCAAAATTATAAAAATTCATTCTTCCTTGGACATAATAGAATTATAAATAATTCTATTCGTGTGAATAATGGAATTTAGTAAGGATATTTCTTTTTCCAATGATACTTTTAATGAATATGCCTACATCATTTATTTCAAATATTCACATAGAATTATACTAAAATATTCTTTTCTCGATTTGGATCTAGGCATCAACATGCCCTAATTATCTACATAGAATTATGTCAATGTAACTTTCTCTTTTGATACCAAAATTAATTTATGCATTTTCCTAATTAAAGATACGATGAAAAATTCTCTTTTGATAAATAAATAAATAAAATACCCATGTATATACATACCATGAATATACCTATTTTAAAATATGCCAAAAATTCCTCTTTTTACCATTTAGACATTTATGCATACATACTATAAATGTATATTCCAAAATGTGACCAAAAAACCATCTTTTAGCATTTAAAATGTTCTATGCATAGAATATCATGAAAATTCCTCTTTTTGCATCTAAATTTTGTATGCGTTTACATACTAGAAAAATGTAACAAAAATCCTTCATTTAGCATTAAAATGTTTATGCATAGAATATGATGAAAATTTCTCTTTTTGTATTCTTAAAAATATACATAAACCTTTATTTTCTAATGATAAAAATTTGCCATAACTTCCCCTCATTTTCCATGAAATGAGAATGCCATAACTTCCCCTCATTTTCTATGAAATGAGAATGCTTAAATTCCACTTTTAATATAAAAATTAGTTTATGCATAAACCTAAGCATAAATATGAGCATAATTACATTTAAGCATCTTGTTTATTTTTAAAAATATCCAATTATCACTTCCCATATGAAAATAATTACAAGAATGTTAGCATAAACTCTCTTTGAACTTAAAGTGAATATTTATGAATTTTCTTAATATAAAACGAGCTTAATTGAATTAATTCTCATTTTAATTAGATTAAAAATCATAAAAATGCTTAATCTCCATCTCTAGCTTGTTAGGCCTAGAGTTTTGGGTAAGAAAATGAGATTAGTACTTTTAAGATTTACCCTTCCAAGAAGGATTTAGCCATATAGGTGAGTATTCTTTCAAAAAAATAGATCCACAATTCAAAAACATTACTTTTAAGCATAAGAGATTAACATTAATGCATTTAAACAACATAAATCAATAAAAGCATGGTTTTAAAAAGAAACCATGGATTAAAATGCTTCCCAAGAATTAGAGAAGTTGGGAAGAAGATTACCATTCAAAAAGAGAGAAACACACCATAGGCTTACCCTTGGTTTTTGGCTTGATTCTTTAGAGAGAAGTGAAGCCCACAAGAAGAAGCTTGGCCACCAAGAAGAGGAGGGTAATCTGCAAGATAAGATGAGGATTTGTGAAGCTCCAAAGCTTCACAATGGAGAGGCAAGATAGAGGGATAATAAAATTACACTTTATTGAAAATTACATTAGCATAGAATTATTATAAGATAAAAATACAAAGGAATGGGGTTCTCTTTATAGGAGAGGGAAGCCACCAACCAAGTCCAACTGGGATCTAAAGACTTCCAGCTTTAGTTTGATCCAATTTGTACAAGTTTTGGACCAGTAAGGCCCACTTTTTTGATCCAATTTGAAAGAGGAGAGATGAAATACCTCTTTTTTTTAAATTAAAAATTGGGAGTAATAATGAGATTCTAGGTGCCTCCTTCATGAGCTCCTGAGGTGTCAAAATTCTAAATTTTTACTAATAAATCCTCATTTTTTTACTATTAAGTACATGTCCTCGTCAACTCTTCATCTTATGTGAGAATTTACTCCTTTTGGGGGATTTTCTTTTATTCTTGCATTTTTCTCATCCCAACACTTGGATTAACCCTTTAGAACACTCTTTGGATCTTAATTTTATGAAAATGTGGACCCTTAGGCTAAGGTGTCTAATGCACATATTCAATTAATTTCTAATGCATATTAGAAAACTCTCTTTAAACTTTTGTTTCAAGGGAATTCATCTTAAATAAAAGGGATAAGTTTATATCCCAAAATATCTCAAAACTATATTATCTCTCTCTAGAATATTTTCTCTCTCTAGACCACAAACAAAGGAAAACGGTGTTTTCTTGCATTCTGAAATAGGGGATGATTACCCCACTCATGAAGGAAGCCTCTACTTCAATTGCAGGCTATGTATCCCTAAGGATCCTGCTTTAAAGAAACTAATCCTCCATGAAGCTCATGATAATGCTGCTATGCAGGACACCCAGACTATGCAAAAACATTAAATGCCATAAGAAGGAGCTTTCATTGGGCAGGCTTGAAAAATGATGTCCTTCGATACTTGAAGCAATGTCTCTCATGCCAAAGGATCAAAGCTGAAAGGGTCAAAATGCCTGGGAAACTTCAACCCTTGGATATTCTCCAAATGAAGTGGGAGTGCATTAGTATGGATTTTGTCACAAGTCTTCCCACTGTTCAAGGAGAATATGACTCCATTCAGGTAGTAGTGGACTTACTTACCAAAGTAGCTCACCTATCCAGCAAAGAAGACCTTCAAAGCTTCTGATGTTGCTCAAATATTCATCAAGGAAGTCCTCAAACTTCATGGTCTCCCAAAAAGGATAGTAAGTGACTGGGATTTTGACTTCACTTCAAAGTTCTGGTAGTCCTTATTTCAAGCCCTGGAAACTCAACTTTGCTTTAGCACAGCTTATCATCCAAAGACCGATGGCCAGACTGAGAGAGTCAATCAAGTAATTGAAGACATTATCAGAGCATATTGTGGACGGGAACCAAGAAGGTGGATTCAATACCTTCCTCTGGTAGAATTTGCCTACAATGCATCTTATCATCAGAGCATAGGAATGTCACCATTCAAAGCACTCTATGGACAAGAATGCTTGTCTCCTCTAAATTTCTCTGATCCAACCATAAGAGTTGAGGCATCCACGAAAATGCTCAAAGAGATGGAGGAACAAATCAAGGCAATACAAAAGGATATTAAAGCTGCCCAAGATCAACAAAAGCATTATGCTGACACCAAGAGGTTTGAAAGGATCTTCAAGGAAGGAGACAAAGTTCTTCTATGAGTGCGATCCAAACGAAGTTCTCTATCACTTGGGAAATATAAGAAGCTCAGCCCTTGGTATTGTGGTCCCTATACAGTTATCAAGTGTCTAGGTAAAAGTGCCTATAAACTCCAATTCCTAGCCCATATCAAAGTCCACAATGTATTTCGTGTAAGTTTGTTAAAACCTTATGTACCCAATCTCGATCATATTCTTGATGATGAACAAGTTGTAATCCCTACTCAAGGAGTCCTTGGATTACAGCCCATGTATTACAGCCCATGGATTACAGCCCAATAGCATCATAGATTCTAGGGAAAGGCAACTCCAAAATAGAACTCTTGTAGAACATCTAGTACAGTGGAAAGATTATCCTAAAGAGGATGCAACTTGGGAAGATGAAGCTACACTCTTAAAGGATTATCCCCAATTCATGATGAGATGAGTACATCTCGATTTCTTTAAGGGGGGAAGGATGTAATATACCCATCTTCACTAATAAAGAAATGTCCATGTAATAGATAAATTTATGAGTTTTTATGGTATAAAAATCAATGATTTTATTAAATGAGTCGTTTCTACTTACAATCCTCAAAACTCTGAGTCCAAATTTGAAATGTGCATGCAATTTTACCCTAATATAGGATTTTATAGAATCCAAAACGGACACCAGATCAAGCTTATATGCAAATTTCAGTCATTTTTAATTAAAAAGCAACGACCTTTAAACCTTAATAAATGCACGACCGAGCATTCGATTGACGAAAGGTCTGCACCCCAACGACCAAGAGAACATCTTGGATATATTAAAAAAATTCACCCCCTGGGCGGTCCGGCATGCAAATCAAGGCGACGTCCCAAATTTGGGGACTCCATCCCAAAATTTGGACCGTACACACTTACCAGGGTGCCCGTACGATGGCCACACAAGAAACAAAGGATGGCCGCCCACTGTGTGGTCTACACGTACCGCTACTACGTGGACACCCATGCTGCACTGACCAGATAAGGTACATGCGAACCACTCCTTTCCCTGTTAATCGTGCATAGCGCCCATACCCGTGCCCCACAGTTATATAAACCCCCCCGGGGTGCTCCATGGGCAACAGGCATTTCTGTGTAGCTTATGCTCTGCTGTGCCGTGTTGAGATATCGAGCTCATCCAGTGAGGCGGTGGACACTGATGACCCGCCTGGAGGATAGGCCCCACACTTACACCACTGGCATGGTTGGTGAGATCATGGGTGATATGCGGCCAGTGGGATGACAAGCTGTGTGACAGCCATTCTAGAGACTGGCATAGTTATAGCGCCAGCTCATTTAGTTGGGTTCACACTATAGAGAACCTGCGTATGTATTGGTTGAGTACCTTTCATATTATGTGTACTCTTATCTTGTATATGGTGTGTTGAGTGTTGAGAAAAGAAGAGGAAGATTTTCAGCCTCTCACCTTGTGTGTTCTCTATTAGGGTTTTGTGAGTGTGTGTGTGTGCTTGCAAGAGCTCAAGCTCTCTTCCCCCCTGCATCTTTTCATGCCGCCGTCCGTACCGTCATCTATCCCTGTGCAATGTACTTGCTGTAGTACAGTCGCCCCTTACAACCACCCCTCTCCACACCCCCTCATTTGCCACTTTTCAGATAAGGCAATTTTCCTCTATCCCCCTCTTGCTAGGAGACAGTCTCCTTAACTCTTCTCCCCCCCTGTGTGAAGAGACTTACAGCAGCCCTTCTTCCCTTCAGCAAAATGTTTTTATGTTAAGGACATCTCACAATCCCCCCCTCCCATTTGCGTGAACTTTAGCAAGAGGTTTTAGCCTTAGAGAGGGTTCATGCGCTGTGGTTTTTTGCTCATACAGTGACTAAACAATCTCAAAATTGAGATTTGACTAGAGCGTTTCGACCACGATAGCAAGCCCTACAAGACGACATCCAAGATGGCCCCCTCTCGGAAATGTTAGAATATTGCCTCGGGAGGAGAAGCGCGCAACAACGAGATTAGAGAAGATGCTCCCGATTCAGCTCCAACCCTCCCTTTACAAGCTCCTCAAGGAAATGGTGAGGTTAGCTTGGTTATCTTTTAAAGAAGAGTTTTTTTTTTAAATATTAGTGTTAATAAATATGTATCTTTTTCTTTTAAAATAATGACATAAAATTGTATGAAGTTACGAATTGAGTGATGATGTATTCAATGAATTGCATTGAAATTGTTATCTTTAAAGAGTGCAAGTTTTTCCTGGCTTCGACGCTAACTCCATTCCATGCTTGTGTAGCCGGGCAGCGTCGTTAGAGAGCAAAGCCCGGGAATGGCCCAAGGTATCCCTCATACCATTGGGAGAATAAGGTTTGCCGATTGAGGCGATAGATTATGATGCTGTGTCTAGTTCTGAGGGCCCATGCTATTGCGGTGAATAAGCCCACCCTAGTGTGCAGACATCCCTCTGAGGGGCGGGAGGATCGAGTGATGGAGCCTGAGGGGCGACAGGCTGGCTTGAGTCCTCGCCCCAATAACGACCGCCACCCCGACGATGAGGTGTATGGTCCCGTAGGGTTTGGCCCAGCATGTAGAGGCTGGAAGGCCGAATTCTAGATCATCGGCAGTATAAAGAAAAAGAATACGAGAGCGGATTTGGCTTGTATGGAATTGATTCATGTATAAACGTTTTTTTATAGATCTTGTCTTTGGCATTATTGTATTGTGAAAAAAGACTGTTTTAACAAACCTTGTGAAAAGGACCTTAATTAAAGAACATGTTTATTTATGTCAAATAGTGTGGTAGGATTAATTAGAAAACAAATTGATGCGTTAGGGTGGAATGCCCCGCGGCACCATCCTACGGACGAGTGGACCTGATTAGTCGAGTAGCTTTCCAACAAATTAAGTGAAAGCCCTATGCTAGATAAATAGGTTCTTGGGCAACTCTATTCTAGAAGACTAGGCCAGCAACTGTGCCTTGCATGGATGAGGAAAAAAGTGTTGCCTCTAGAAATCAAGTCTAGTAGTTGCCCAATTTATGATCAATTATCCTATGGGTGATTTGATTTTTAGAAGATCACGCTCCCCTTGCGGGATAGGACTAGGTCTTACCTATGAATCGTATCCTTGAATCTCTACTTGATCCAGATTATCAAAGGATGATGAAGTTAGTAGAAGAAGGGAAAAATTCAAAGAAAGAGAAGAATCTAATCAAGGGATACTCCACTCATGAAGGAAGCCTCTACTTCAATCGCAGGCTATGTATCCCTAAGGATCCTGCTTTAAAGAAACTAATCCTCCATGAAGCTCATGATAGTCCTGCTAGGAGGACACCCAGGCTATGCAAAAACATTAAATGCCATAAGAAGGAGCTTTCATTGGGCAGGCTTCAAAAATGATGTCCTTCGGTACTTGAAACAATGTCTCTCATGCCAAAGGATCAAAGCTAAAAGGGTCAAAATGCTTGGGAAACTTCAACCCTTGGATGTTCCCCAAATGAAGTGGGAGTGCATTAGTATGGATTTTGTCACGTCTCCCCACTGTTCAAGGAGGATATGACACTATTCTGGTAGTAGTGGACTTACTTACCAAAATAGCTCACCTTATACCAACAAAGAAGACCTTCAAAACTTCTGATGTTGCTTGAATATTCCTCAAGGAAGTCCTCAAACTTCATAGTCTCCCAAAAAGGATAGTAAGTGACCGGGATTCTCACTTCACTTCAAAGTTCTGGTAGTCCTTATTTCAAGCCCTAGGGAACTCAACTTTGCTTTAGCACAGCTTATCATCCAGAGACCAATGGCCAGACTGAGAGAGTCAATCAAGTAATTGAAGACATTCACAGAGCATATTGTGGATGGGAACCAAGAAGGTGGATTCAATACCTTCCTCTGGTAGAATTTGCCTACAATGCATCTTATCTCATCAGAGCATAGGAATGTCACCATTCAAAGCACTCTATGGCCAAGAATACTTGTCTCCTCTAAATTTCTTTGATCCGACCATAAGGGTTGAGGCATCCAGGAAAATGCTCGAAGAGATGGAGGAACAAACCAAGGCAATCCAAAAGGATATTAAATCTGCCCAAGATCTACAAAAGCATTATGCTGACACCAAGAGGTCTGAAAGGATCTTCAAGGAAGGAGACAAAGTTCTTCTATGAGTGTGCGACCCAAACAAAGTTCTCTATCACTTGGGAAATATAAGAAGCTTAGCCCTAGGTATTGTGGTCCCTATACAGTTATCAAGTGTCTAGGTAAAAGTGCCTATAAATTCCAACTCCCAGGGCAGCCCATATCAAAGTCCACAATGTATTTCATGTAAGTTTGTTAAAACCTTATGTTCCCAGTCTCGATCATATTCTTGATGATGAACAAGTTGTAATCCCTACTCAAGGAGTCCTTGAATTACAGCCCAGTAGCATCATAGATTCTAGGGAAAGGCAACTCCGAAATAGAACTCTTGTAGAACATCTAGTACAGTGGAAAGATTACCCTGAAGAGGATGCAACTTGGGAAGATGAAGCTACACTCTTAAAGGATTATCCCCAATTCATGAGATGAGATGAGGACATCTCGATCTCTTTAAGGGGGGAAGGATGTAACATACCCATCTTCACTAATAAATAAATGTCCATGTAATAGATAAATTTATGAGTTTTTATGGTATAAAAATCAATGATTTTGTTAAATGAGTCATTTCTACTTAGAATCTTCAAATTATGAACCCAAATTTGGAATCTGCATGTAATTTTACCCTAATATAGGGTTTTACAGCATCCAAAACGGACATCGGATCAACCTTATATGAAAATTTCAGTCATTTTTAATTAAAAAGCGATGACCTTTAAACCTTAATAAATGCACAACCGGGCGTCGGATTGACAAACGGTCTGCACCCCAATGACCATGAGAACATCCAAGATTAAAAAAGAAATTTGCCTCCCAAGGCGGTCCGGCACGCAAAAAATCGAGACCGATGTCCCAAATTTGGGGATCCCACCCCAAAATTTGGACCGTACACACTTACCAGGGTGCCCGTACAATGGTCGCCCACTGTGTGGTCCACACGTACCGCTATGTGGACACCCATGCTGTCCTTGACCAGATAAGGTACATGCGTACCACTCCTTTCCCTGTTAACCGCCGACACAGTACCTTTCTCCCTGAGCTGTAAGATTCCTCCCCAGCCTTCGAGGTATACAGGAGTAAGAATCTCCCTTTCGGATCTTATAATTATTCCCTCTCTAAAATAAAAGAAAGTTTCTGTTTAAAAAAGGAAGACCCTTTTTCTAAAATACTTCTCAGGAGTCACGCCTATTTTAAGGATTTAGAACAATGAGTTTAGAAGTGAGAATCGGTGTTTTGGATACCAAGGTTTTGGTTTTCATTCGAGTACGGCCCAAAAGAAGTTCTTTATCTCTTGCGGAGTATAAGAAGTTATCCCCCAGATATTGTGACCCTTATATCTGAATTCAATGAAAGTAGGTGACTTAGCCTACAAACTTCTTTTATCTCCTCATCTCAAAATTCTTAATGCCTTCTATAGAAAAATGTGTCAAACGCAAATCATGGAAAGACGGTAAGACTTCAGTGGCAAGTTACCGTTGGCTTCTAGGTTATGCTAGCTCCTTCCTTTATATAAGTCGTAACTTTTACTTGTCGCTCACACTAATCTTACTCCCATCAATCTCCTTTCTTTCTTAATCTCCTTCATGGCTTGGCAACAAGAACTAGTTTTATCCATGATGATTTCTCACCTTCAAGACGCAAGAGAGTCTGTGAAGAAAGACTTTATAGAACAGTATAAGCGCTCACTTTTTCCTCACCTAGGAACTTCTGTAGCGCAGACCAAATGGCGGACCTATCAAAACATAACTAGGGTAACACCCTGGGGTCAGCAGCACTTTCGTAACAATGTCCGCTTGGCCATGGTTATCGAAGCCTTAGGTTTGGGTCCCCGATACTACTGCGTCATGAGATCAAGGCATCTTGGGTTTTCTGAGCGGATCTTCTTACTGGCGTGTTTTCTTCCTCATGAGAAGATATGCCTTTACCCCGTTTTTGGCTTGCCTCTCAGAGGTCCTTTTGTTGGATCACCTCATACCACTGAGATAGGTGCGGCAATAACCATCAGAATCATTCCCATAGATGAGTTACCCTATACTTGTGCAGCTTGTGAGGACTGCTTTTGTGACCATATGATGGACGGGCTTATGGAAGTGTAAAGAGTTCTTCTATCTTTACTGTATAAGTTCCGAGAATGAATAAAGTTTAAATCTTGTTCTTATCTTGCCCTCTTTAAGACTTTTCTTGGTGGTTAATCTTGATTAAAATTTTTCTCTAAATCTCATATTCGTGCATCTTGTAAAATTATCCCAGTTTGCGAGATGAGGACATCTCGCATTTTTTAAGTGGGGTAGAATGTAAGATTCCTCCCCCAACCCCTTTTTGATGTCTAGTATCTTCCCCTGTAATCAATCCCTCTTCAGAAATATAAAGGCCTTGTTCTAACTGTTTTAGCCTAGAGAGAGAAAAATATGCTAGAGAGAGAATGTTCAGATTATGAATATTTTTGGATAGAAAATTAACTCATCTTATTAAAATAAGTTCCCCTGAAATAGAAATTCAAAAAGAATTTTCCAATGTGCAATTGGAATTAATTGGAAATAAGTATAAAGAACCTTAGTCTAAGGGTCTAGATTTTCAGAAATTTTTAGATTATGGTCCAATTAAGGTTCCTATGGACCAATAGCATCAATCCATGTGTAGGGAGGAGATAAATCCAATTTGTAAAAGAAGATACCCAAAAATGAGTAAATGCTCACATAAGATGAAGAGTTGAAAATGTACAAGATTTATTAGTAAAAAAACTATGAGCAATATTAAAAATATGAGATATTTTGGGTATCCAAAAATGAGTAAATGCTCACATAAGATGAAGAGTTGAAAATGTACAAGGTTTATTAGTAAATAAACACATATGTAAGGAAGGGGAGTTCTTTAAAGGAGGTGCATATTTCACATAAGATGAAGAGTTGAAAATGTACAAGGTTTATTAGTAAATAAACACATATGTAAGGAAGGGGAGTTCTTTAAAGGAGGTGCATATTTCACATAAGATGAAGAGTTGAAAATGTACAAGGTTTATTAGTAAAAAAACTATGACACATATGTAAGGAAGAGGAGTTCTTTAAAGGAGGTGCATATTTCACATAAGATGAAGAGTTGAAAATGTACAAGGTTTATTAGTAAAAAACTATGAGCAATAAAATTTTGACACATATGTAAGGAAGGGGAATTCTTTAAAGGAGGTACATATTTCACATGCTTGAATGAGTTTTAAACTCAAAAATAATGTGATATTTTTATCTCTCATCTCTCTTGAACCAAACCAAATCAAAATGGAACCAAACCGAATCAAAAAGTAACCAAACTAGGTCCAAATCTAGTCCAAATTCAACCAAACTGACTTGGAAAATTCTAGAATCAGTTTGTTTGGTTAGGAACTCAAATTTTCCTATAAATAGAAGCCTTCCCTTGTTGAAAAATATATAGTGTCTTATGCTTTGTCACTCTACTCCACCTAAGCCAAAATATATAGTGCCTTATGCTTTGTCACTCTACTCCACCTAAGCCAAATTATATAGTGTCTTATGCTTTGTTACTCTACTCCACCTAAGCCAAATTAGATAGAGTCTTATGCTTTGTTACTCTACTCCACCTAAGCCAAATTAGATAGAGTCTTATGCTTGTTACTCTACTCCACCTAAGCCAAAATATAGAGTGTCTTATGCATTGTTACTCTACTCTACCTAAGCCAAGAGTTGTGAATTCTTTAATAATTCACTAGTTTTTGATACTTCTCTCTTTCTTCAATCCCCATTGGTGGCTCCATCAACATACTAAACCAATTGATTGGTTGGGGGCCTCTACCGTGAATAAAGAATCAAGCAAATTATAAGGTAAGTATATTGAATTTTGATCTTTCTATAATTTCTCAATGATTCTCTCTTCTCAACCCCTCTCAAGCTTGAGAAGTTTAATTGGTATGGTTTTTTAAATGCTATTGAAGTTAATTGGTGAATAGTAGTGAAGAGTTACATAATTTAATAAATGCTATAGAAGTTAATTTCCATTTATGTTTAAATTCTAATGGTTTTTATGTAATTTCTCTCTCTCACTCAAGAAATGGTCATACTCATGAACCATTCTCAATCCAAATGAAGCTTTTCATAAAGCCTTTCCTTAATCCAAGATTAAGCTATGCTTGAGGCCAAATTAATGGCTTTTTGCTATGCTTTTAGTTTATGCACATTGATAATTCAATCCATTATGGATTGATGACCCAATTAGAGACCATTCTAATTGTTTTCTTAATGATCCAATTAGAGACCATTATGGATTGATGATCCAATTAGAGACCATTCTAATTATTTTCTTAATGATAAGCTTATCCCTTAGAAAAAAATTGAGATTTATCAGTCATAGTAGCGGAGCTATGGCAAAATTTTTATAGAAATTACGCATAAAATAAATTCATTCAAAGCATAAAAAGAGGACTTCCTACCATATTCTAGGAACTATCATCTTAGATTAATTAAAAGAATTTTATTATGCATGGAGATGTGGATGTTGCATGTAGATGTAGATGTATGGATGTGAGTGTGAATGTGGAGGTGGATGTATGCATGGGACGTGGATGTATGCATGTAGAAATAGATGTGTAGATGAGGATGTAAATGGAGATGTGGATGGATGCATGTAGATGTAGAGGTATAGATGTAGATGTGAATGGAGATGTGGATGTATACATGTAGATGTAGATGTATAGATGTAGATGTGGATGTGGAGGTGGATGGATGCATGTAGATGTAGATGTATAGATGTAGATGGGAATGGAGATATGGATGTATGCATGTAGATGTAGTTGTGAATGGAGATGTATATGTATACATGTAGATGTAGATGTATAGATGTAGATGTGGATGTGGATGGGGGATGTATGCATGTAGATGTAGGTGTATAGACGTAGATGTGGATGTAGAGGTGGATGTATGCATGTAGATGTAGATGTATAGATGTGGATGTGAATGTGGAGTGGATGTATGCATGTAGATGTAGATGTATGGAGGTGAATGTGAATGTGGATGTGGATGTATGCATAGGGATGTAGATGTATGCATGTAGATGTGAATGTACGCATATAGTTGTGGATGTATGGATGTGAATATACGATTGTGATGTGAGGGAATCTGAAGTGATGAGATGGAAATGATGTGATGGGATGAGTATACATATAAATGGAATATGGAATAAGTAATGTAGATTGAGGAGGGATAATGTGAAAAAATGAAAGTTAAAATAGAAATTATATTGTAAACTGTTTGTAAATGCTGTTTGTAAATGCTGTCTGTAAATGATTGTTTTATGTCAAGAATGCTGGGGGGAGCATTTTGACCGTCTTGTGATTAAGGTCGTGATGAGGAAGTTGCAACTGCTGACGGGGAGTCAATGAAGGACGTCTCGCGTAGCAAGGTCGGCCGAGGTCTTGACCAGCCTCGGTGCGATTAAAATGGTGAGCTTCCGGTACGGTGGATGAGGGGCCAAGGAAGCGGCCTATGCGTGAAGCGCTAGGTTACCTGCGAAGGATCCTAGAGGGTGCTGACCATACGGTGCTCGGGCTCTGGGTTGCCTAGGATACCCACGCGTGCGTCGAGGAAGATATTGGAACAGAGTTGGAGTTGTTTTCTGAAATCGAGCATGGATCTGGTTGATTGACCTTGCTGGTCTTCAATGGATGAGTCCATGGCTCCTTATATGGATCTGTTGGTTGATCTTGCTGATCTTCAACGAGAGTCCATCTTGTTAAGTGATTATATTGCCAAGTATTATGGGCTAGGAACTATCGAAACGGCTCCTGAGCGTTCTAGTTGCCAATGATGCCATAGATACTCTGATGAAGGAATGATGGGAAATTAAGAATCAATTGGATAAATTGGAAGATGGTGATCAATGATACTATGGTTTTATTAAAGGATTGTTTTAAACTGGTTGAATCTGGTTGAAAAAGGCAATTTCATATTGGGTGTGTGAGTGGTGTGACTAGTTTTATTTTGCATGAACATCCGGCTAGGGGGCCTTGGGACTCTTTTCCTTGGTACCCGGGACAAAACCTAACCAAATTTTTAATTGGATCCCATCACTACAGTGGTTGGGCGGTTGGCTAACCCATGGGATTGGATGGGGTTAGGCTGGACTGATGGATCTGTAAATCGAGACTCAAACTTTTGTTTTTACGATAGAAAAAAAAAATAAATCCCGGACAGTAACTGTTCTATGGATAGGAATCAACGGCTGTGCCTCTTGAGTGGGGAAAAAAGCGTTGATCCCAATGATCCAAGTGCAAGTTTCTTCCTTGAACTGACTAAGTATCTTATAGATGTAATTGGATCATCTCGATCAGAAATGATCTTGACTACGTTAGAGTAAAAAGTTATCCTGGTGGAATCGCCCGTGCTTTCCGGTAAAGGAAGTTTTTCCGGGTTCGGTTTTGGAATAACCGACGGATTAGTCTCTTATCCGGATATCCGTGGGCGAGGCCCCGAGTGTGGGACCCCTGTCCCGCGCGAGAAGCGCTACTTCCGCTGCCAGTACCCTGAATCCGTTGCTCGGTGGGAACAGGGATCTTACATGAGCCATGCAGGCCACTGATCTACAGCCTTTGCTGGTACACCGTCCTTTCATCCTTGCTTTGCGTAGCGCCCATACCCGTGCCCCACAGTTATATAAACCCCTGTGGGGTGCTCCATGGGCAACAAGCATTTCTGCGTAGCTTATGCTCTGTTGTGCTGCCGCCTGTCCCTGTGCAATGCACTTGCTGTAGTATAGCCGTCCCTTACAACCACCCCTCTTCTCACCCCCTCATTTGCCACTTTTCAGATAAGGCAATTTTTCACTATCCCCCTCTTGCTAGGAGACAGTCTCCTTAACTCTTCTCCCTCCCTCCCCCCCTGTGTGAAGAGACTTACAGCAGCCCTTCTCCCCTGTGTGAAGAGACTTATAGCAGTCCTTCTCCCCTTCAGCAAAACATTTTTGTGTTAAGGACATCTCACAATCCCCCCCCTAATTGCGTGGACTGTAGCAAGAGATTTTAGCCCTAGAGAGGGTTCATGTGCTATGGTCTTTTGCTCATACGGTGACCAAACAATCTCAAAATTGAGATCTGATTGGAGCGTTTCGACCGCAACAGCGAGCCCTACAAGACGACGTCCAAGATGGCCCCTTCAACGTCAGAATATTGCCTCGAGAGGAGCGCCCAATAACGAGATTAGAGAAGATGCTCCCGATGTGGCTCCAACCCTCCCTTTACAAGCTCCTCAAGGAAATGGTGGCCAGGTTATCTTTTAAAGAAGAGTTTTTTTTTAATTGTGTCAATAAATGTGTATCTTTTCCTTTTAAAATAATGACATAAAATTGTATGAAGTTACGAATTGAGTGATGTTGAATTCAATGAATTGAGTGATGTTGAATTCAATGAATTGCATTGAAATTGTTATCTTTAAAGAGTGCAAGTTTTTCCTGGCTTTGACGCTAACTCCGTTCCATGCTTGTGTAGCCAAGCGGCGTCGTTAGAGAGCAAAGCCCGGGAATGGCCCAAGGTATCCCTCATACCATTGGGAGAATAAGGTTCGTCGATTGAGGCGATAGATTATGATGCTGTCTAGTTCTGAGGGCCCATGCTAGTGCGGTGAATAAGCCCACTCTAGTGTGCAAACATCCCTCTGAGGGGCGGGAGGATCGAGCGATGGAGCCTGAAAGGGCGACAGGATCGACGACGATGAGGTGTATGGTCCCATAGGGTTTTGCCCAGCATGTAGAGACTGGAAGGCTGAATTCTATATCATCGACAGTATAAAGGAAAAGAATAAGAGAGCCGGTTTGGATTGTATGGAATTGATTCATGTATAAACTTTTTTTTATAAATCTTGTCTTTGGCATTATTGTATTATGGAAAAAGACTGTTTTAACAAACCTTGTGAAAAGGGCCTTAATTAAGGAACATGTTTATTTATGTCAAACAGTGTGGTAGGATTAATTAGAAAACAAATTGACGCGTGAGTAGGGTGGAAAGTGGGAGGGTGGAATGCCCCGATGGCACCATCCTACGGACGGGTGGACTCGATTAGTCGGGTAGCTTTCCAACAGATTAAGTGAAAGCCCTACGCTAGATAAATAGGTTCTTGGGCAACTCTATTCTAGAAGACTAGGCTAGTGGCTGTGCCTTGCATGGATGAGGAAAAAAGCGTTGCCTCTAGAAATCAAGTCTAGTAGTTGCCCAATTTATGATCAATTACCCTATGGGTGATTTGATTTTTAGAAGATCACGCTCCCCCCTGCAGGATACTCAAATCACCCACACCGAATCTGAAACTAAGTTGAGACCTTTGATTTTGATCTGAGGATCAAGATCACTGAATTCGAGGAATTCTGTTTGGAAATCCAGACCTGTGATCTAGAAGTCTTAGGATACGGAATTAAGATATACTCATGGTATTCCAAAAGAAAATCAAAATTGAAAACTTGCATAGAAACCCTATTTTTTTAAAGGACTGTCTTACACCAGAATGCTGGAGGGAGCATTTGGTATATGTGTGTTCTAAGGGAAGTTCGGTTGCAACAGCTGGCAGGGAGTGTTCAAAGGATGGCTCACGTGACAAAGCCTGCCCAGGTCTTGACCAGCCTCGGTATGGTTAAAATGGTGCACTTCCAGTACAATGGACGAGGGCTGATGAAGCGGTCCCTGAGTGAAGTGCCAGGACACCTAAGGAGGATCCTGGAGGGTTCTGACCAGGCGATGCAAGGGCTCGCGGTGTCGAGGACACCCATGCGTATGTCGTGGAAGATATATATGTATGATGACGAGAAACTTTTTGTAATCTGTTACTGGATCTCGTTGTTGACCTGCTGGTCTCAACAGAGAGTCCAGAGTGATACTGTTTTGTGAGAAACAAGGATTGAATGAAAATTTTGAGTTGTGACATCTGTACCCAGTAATTGTTTGTCAACGGATTGTTTTATAAATTAAAGTTTAAAGAGGAGTGTGTGAGTATCTGTATTCTAAAGCAAAAGTTAAGAAAGGCTTTCAATTATGGGTGGGTGAGTACTTGTCTGGTTCTACTATTCCAGTGGTTGGGCGGTGGCTAACCTATGGGCCGGATGGGGTTAGGCTGGAATCAGTAGAGTTTTAATAATAAAATTGATTAATAAGATTACGCTTAGAACTCAAATAGTTAAATAATAACCTGAAGACTTCTCAAATGAATAGATCAATGACTATGCCTAATTCAATTAGGAAAAAAGCGTTGATTCCTTCAAGTTAAGTCTGTTATAGTTTCCCTTCTATCCGGTATATTTAGATGAAGGTTAGTTCAGTCTTGACCTCGTTAGAAAAATTCGTTAAGAAATTCAAAATGGTGGAATCATCCCCGCTTTCCGGGCATGGAAAATTTTTTGGTTTTGGTTTTCAGATTGACCACCAGCTTTGTCTCGTGCCCGGACATTCGAGGGCGAGGCCCCGAGTGGGAAACCCTGCCCCGTGTAAGAGGGAGCTGCTTCCGTTACCAGCAGCAATTCGGGAATCCGATGCGCGGAGGGGGCAGTGGGATCTCACAGTTGGTATCAGAGCGCTGTTATAATCTACATAACAGCAACAGAAATTGCTTAAGAATTTTAAAGTAAATCTGGAAAAAAATTTATTTTCGCTTGTTAATATTATGTTGAAGGAACTTCAAAAATTGAAAACTCATAAATTGAATTGGAAATTTATAGATCGATACCCTGAATCTATCTAGCATTCCTGAACTCTCCCAGAGTCAGGATATGATAGCCTTTGCATTCGACCACCTCATCAACTCTGCTACGACCCGAGTAAGCAGAGTGACACTTGCACGTCATTTTGAGAGTCTTTACTTTCCTGATCCTCTTGAGCGACGTCGGTATATGTGGTTCTGTGGAGGACGATGTATTAATGTCAGTAAAAGTCAATGTTAGAGGCTCAGGCAGAATATTTCCTTAGCCATGATTCTGATAAGGCTAGGGCTTGTTCAGCATGTGCAACTCTTTGATCATTCACCCAGGAACTTCAGAACTTCATGCCGAGTTTTTAGGCTTCTTAGCCGCTTCTGCGATTTATCAAGCAAGCGTCCATCACTTCAACATTTTCCCTACGTAATTCTTTGGTAAGTTATCAAGCAATCACTCCTCGTCTTAAATGTTATATTCAATCATATATATCATGTTTTACCTACGTTCATTAGATATTGGGTCAAACGGAAGGCAATGTCTGACAAGTCACCATGACGTGAAGAATGAATTACGATTTTTTCTGATGTAGCCATATCGCGTTATAGCGTTTTGGACATACTTTCTTGTCCTATACATTGTTCTGTGTCGTGTATGTTATCTATTACTTATTTCCATGACCGACTTTGTGGAATGAAACGCTCTGTGCAAGAAATCACTACAGCGCGTTGAGGGTATGACGATTAGGTCTGATATGCCTCTATCGAGATGATGTGATTTTAACCTATTTTATCGTCATAGGTGTTATTAGGTTATATTGGGTGTCTTAAATATTATATTCAATCATATATATCATGTTTTACCTACCTTCATTAGATATTGGGTCAAATGAAAGGCAATGTCTGACAAGTCACACGACACAAAGAATGAATTACAATTTTTTCTGATGTAGCCATATCGCGTTATAGTGTTTTGGACATCCTTTCTTGTCCTATACATTGTTATGTGTTGTGTATGTTATCTATTACTTATTTCCATGACCTACTTTGTGAAATGAAATGCTCTGTGCAAGAAATCACTACAGCACATTGAGGGTATGACGATTAGGTCTGATATGCCTCTATCGCGACGTAGTGATTTGGACCTATTTTATCGTCTCATAGGTGTTGTTAGGTTATATTGGGTCAAACAAAAGGCAATGTCTTAAATGTTATATTCAATCATATATATCATGTTTTACCTATGTTCATTAGATATTGGGTCAAACGAAAGGCAATGTCTGACAAGTCACCCCCACGACGCGAAGAATGAATTACGATTTTTTCTGATGTAGCCATATCGCGTTATAGTGTTTTGGACATACTTTCTTGTCCTATACATTGTTCTGTGTCGTGTATGTTATCTATTACTTATTTCCATGACCTACTTTGTGAAATAAAACGCTCTGTGCAAGAAATCACTACAGCGCGTTGAGGGTGTGACGATTAGGTCTGATATGCCTCTATCGCGATGTAGTGATAGGTGTTGTTAGGTGTATTGTTCTTGTGTTATTTTGTCAAATGAAAGGGTCTCTTTGAGAAATCAATACAACGTTGAGGAGTTGATGTAGATTTTGTCTGAAGTACCCATATCGCGTTGGTGATTTGAAGCTAATTCGTTATCCAAGTTAACTTTTTCAGTAGTTTTTGTATTATTGTCCTATGTATTTATTGAGAAGCTTATCATGTAACATTATGACTATTTTCAGATGGCGCATACGAAGAAGACTGTAAGGCTCTCATCTACAGATGATCCTCAATTAGGTAGAGAAGCTAGTTCGGGAAAGGAAATTTCTGCACTGCGCTCAATGAGGAGACGCAGATACGACCAACATAGATCCGTCCTTCTTGAACTAAGGAAGGTGGAGAAACATATGCATTGCGTGGTTCCGAAGTTGCCATTCCAGTGTGTAGTCCGGTCTATATGCGAGAATTTTGGCATTAATATGTGTTGCAGGCCTTTTCCCGAGGATGTTTGCAAGAGGCTGTGGAAGACTGGCTTGTCGAGTTTTTTCAGGATAGCTATGTCCTTGCCACGCATGCACACAGAGTCACTGTAATGCCAAAAGACATGAACTCGCTTCGTTTGCTGAGGTTTAGATATGATCGTATGCTGGAGCTCGCCCTACTTAGTGACAAGAGAATGAAGGGAATTTTGGAAATCCCACCTTTGACGAAGAAAGTTAAGATCACAGAAGTGACAGAGGCTAGTCATTCAAAGCTCAATGCACAAAGGATTGGAGACCAAGCCAGGATGCAAGAGCTCCAAGAATTGCGGTTAAAGAAATTGGCTATTCGAGAAATGCATGTCAAATGTCAGAGCTTTGAGTTATATTAGCCAATTTCTCTTGTTTGTAACTCATTCTCCCATTTGTGCAATAGAAGTGGAGTGTTATCTCTCTCTCTCTCTCTCTCTCTCTCTCTCTCTCTCTCTCTCTCTCTCT
>NC_141105.1:39701995-39748549 GCF_041138505.1 Cibotium barometz
CATAGGTATCTTGGTTAAACTTTCGCTTATCAATTCAGGTAGATGATTGAAATATGTGAAGAATTAGGAATGCAACAATTGTCAAGCTGTCTACTTGATACATTGCAATTGGAGGGTGGAAGAGATGAGGGTTCAAGGGGAGAGAGAGAGAGAGAGAGAGAGAGAGAGAGAGAGAGCTCAATCCATGACAATGGTGAAGAGATGAGGGTTCAAGGAGAGAGGAGACTCAATCCATGACAATGATGGAGAGAGAGAGAGGTGTTGCACAATCCAAATGATATTCTTATTGTAATAAGAACCTCCCCAGTACATGCTATTATGGGCATTAAGCCTACTCTTTTGGCTAGACCTTAATTTGGACTATTCCCACCTCTAGAGGGTATTCACACCAACAAACTCCAAAATCCCAATACACATCCTTTTAGAGAGATGGAGGTTATGCTTGGATAGCAAAGAAGCAAAGAAACAAGACATGTTCTTCGCAGTTGGCTTAGAGGCTTATGTAGTAGCATGGCTTAGTGTGAAGGATTCAGAGGTCAAGTCCTGCCTCGGGAGGCAAAGACAATCTACATCAACATACCTGCAAAACAACCCCCTTGCTCTGAGCAGGGTCAAGTGGGAAAGATGGAGCATTACAAAAAGAAACATAAAATATTCAAATTTTGAGGGACATCTCAATAGAGAACCCTTGACTCATACTTGGAAATACAATAACTTTTAAAAGTTTAGAAACTTTCTATTGAAAGCTTGAGAGAAAAGAAGAAAGAAATGAACCTTTCCATGAAAGCTTAAGAGCATAGGAGAGGGAGAGAAGCACATACCTTGGGAGAGGGATGAGCTTTGATGGAGGGAGAGGTGGAAGGAATGGAAAGGCGGAAGGAAGACCTGCTCTGCTGCCACTATTGTCCTGGCCATGTGCAACAAAGAGGGTAGGTATAAAGAATTGTGGCAACGACAATTTAGGCGGGAGTATCAATTTGCACGTCGCTCTACTGATAAGCAGCGAAATTTTGGTACTAATTTTGTTGGGCAAAAAAATTTTGCTGCTCATTTTATTGTTGAGTAGCGAAATTTTGCTGTTGTGAATGCTGCATAGCAACGAAACCTTGGGTCACTTTTCACCTGGCAGTTCTAGATAGCACGTCTTTTTATGCTAATAGATATTCACTTTTGCTTTGATTCCACATGTCTGACAGTGATCAATGGTTGGATGTTGGTTCCAAAGCATGGTTGAGAGAAAAGATACAATATATGTGAGATCAATACAAGGGCCAATATATACAACAACGTCGTATAACCATTGTGTAACATACTCATCTTCACTCTAATAAAGAAATGTCCATGTAATAGATAAATTTATGAGTTTTTATGATGTAAAAATCAATGATTTTATTAAATGAGTCATTTCTACTTAGAATCTTCAAATTTTGAGCCCAAATTTAGAATCTGCGCGCGATTTTACCCTAATATAGGATTTTACAGTATCCAAAACGGACACCAGATCAAGCTTATACGTAAATTTCAATCATTTTTTAGTTAAAAAGCAACGATCTTTAAATCTTTATAAATGCAGGACCGGGCGTCCGATTGATGAACGGTCTGCACCCCAATGACTAGGAGAACATCCCAGACAAAAAAACAAAAAAAAACACTCCCCGAAGCGGTCCAACACGGAAATCGAGGTCGACGTCCCAAATTTGGGGACCTTGTCCCAAAATTTGGACCGTACACACTTACCAGGGTGCCCGTACGATGGCTGCACAAGAAGCAAAGGACGGCCACCCACTGTGTAGTCCACACGTACCACTACGTGGACATCCATGCTGTCCCTGACCAGATAAGGTACATGCGTACCACTCCTTTCCCTGTTAACTGCCGACACTGTACCTTTCCCCCTGAGCCATGCAGGCCACTGATCTACAGCCTTTGCTGGTACACCGTCCTTTCGTCCTTGCTTTGCGTAGCGCCCATACCTGTACCCCATAGTTATATAAACTCCCGGGGTGCTCCATGGGCAACACGCATATCTGCGTAGCTTATGCTCTGTTGTGCCACCGTCCGTATTGCCGTCTATCCCAGTGCAGTGTACTTGCTGTAGTACAGCCACCCCTCTCCACACCCCCTCATTTGCCACTTTTCAGATAAGGCAATTTTCCTCTATCCCCCTCTTGCTAGGAGGCAGTGTCCTTAACTCTTCTCCCACCCCCCTCCCTGTGAAGAGACTTACAGCAGCCCTTCTCCCCTTCTGCAAAACGTTTTTGTGTTAAGGACATCTCACAATCCCCCCCCCCATTTGCGTGGACTTTAGTAAAAGGTTTTAGCATTAAGAAAGGGTTCATGCGCTGTGGTCTTTTGCTCATACGGTGAGCAAACGATCTCAGAATTGAGATCTCACTGGAGCGTTTCGACCGCGACAGTGAGCCCTACAAGATGTCCAAGATGGCCCCTTCCCAGAAACGTCAAAATATTACCTCGGGACGAGCGCGCAACACAACGAGATTAGAGAAGATGCTCCCGATGCGGCTCCAACCCTCCCTTTACAAGCTCCTCAAGGAAATGGTGGCCAGGTTAGCTTGGTTATCTTTTAAAGAAGAGTTTTTTTTTAAATATTAGTGTTAATAAATGTGTATCTTTTCCTTTTAAAATATTGACATAAAATTGTATGAAGTTACAAATTGAGTGATGTTGTATTCAATGAATTGCATTGAAATTGTTATCTTTAAAGAGTGCAAGTTTTTCCTGGCTTCAACGCTAACTCCGTTCCGTGCTTGTGTAGCCGGGCGGTGTCGTTAGCAAAGCCCGAGAATGGCCTAAGGTATCCCTCATACCATTGGGAGAATAAGGTTCGCCGATTGAGGCGAGAGATTATGATGCTGTCTAGTTCTGAGGGCCTAGGCTAGTGCGGTGAATAAGCCCACCCTAGTGTGCAGACATCCCTCTGAGGATCCCTCCAAGGAGCGGGAGGATTGAGCGATAGAGCCTAAGAGGGCGACAGGCCGGCTTGAGTTCTGGCCAGCGACCGACGATGAGGTGTATGGTCCCGTAGGGTTTTGCCCAGCATGTAGAGGCTGGAAGGCCGAATTCTAGATCATCAGCAGTATAAGGAAAAGAATAAGAGAGCCAGTTTGGCTTGTATGGAATTGATTCATGGATAAACTTTTTTTATATATCTTGTCTTTGGCATTATTGTATTGTGGAAAAAGACTGTTTTAACAAACCTTGTGAAAAGGGCCTTAATTAAGGAACATGTTTATTTATGTCAAACAATGTGGTAGGATTAATTAGAAAATAAATTGACGCATGAGTAGGGTGGAAAGTGGGAGGATGGAATGTCCCAACGGCACCATCCTACGGACGGGGTGGACCCGATTAGTCGGGTAGCTTTCCAACAGATTAAGTGAAAGCCCTATGCTAGATAAATAGGTTCTTGGGTAACTCTATTCTAGAAGACTAGGCCAGCGGCTGTGCCTTGCATGGATGAGGAAAAAAGCGTTGCCTCTAGAAATTAAGTCTAGTAGTTTCCCAATTTATGATCAATTACCCTATGGGTGATTTGATTTTTAGAAGATCACGCTCCCCCTGCGGGATAGGACTAGGTTTTACCTATGAATCGTAATCTCTACATGGTCAAGGTGTGATAAATAGGAGATTTTCTCCAAGTTAAGACTTAGTGAACTATCTTAAGTGTTTCCCCTATTTTAGAAAGGGGGAACCTTACAATTGGTATCAGAGCCGATCTTAGCTCCTAGGAATTGCCATTTAAGGACTATTTTACAATGAATGTTTTACCTAACATAATGCTAATTAATAAAAACATCCTACTAAAAAAACAAGTTGAATTGATGTTTGAATGATTGTAGGAAGAGGAAGATGCCTACTCGAAGTTTCTAGTTTTCCAATGCATCTTCGAGACTGCTAGTAGTCACTCTTCAAATTTCGAGTTCCGTGACACCATGGTGCAGATACTAGAGAAGATGTCCCTCCCTCATTTCTCTCGTATTGAAAGAGGATGGGGTAGAGATTTCTGGAGTCGTGAGCCGAGATATTTCTTCATCCGAGCAGATCGAATTGGGAACCTTACCACCGACCTAAAGCGGATTCGTTGGATTGAAAAGTTGAAGATGATACGTTTATTTTGGTTCGTCTCGGTATCCCCAAGGCCGACACCTCTATGACTATAGATGGGATTCGCATACCTCAGGATCGCTGGGTGTATGACCAAGTGATGCAGGTCTTACGTGCTGACAGAGTAGCTGTGTTGGGACCTACCCCAATCCAGAGTCTACCACCCTTACCATCAGTTTTTAGAGTCTTAGAAACTACAGCGGAACCCCCATATTTCACCTATGTGGACCGCTCTACCCTTATGTCATAGTCAAGCTTAGGAATTTTCCTTGATGGCAAATAAGACTAATTATATTAGTCTCAGATCCCGCCTTGAGGCAGCGAGACCAAGCACATTAGAGGATGCTCTCATACTAGCAAAGCCCCTTGTGAAAGAAATGAGGACTGACAAACCTAAGCCTCAAAAGAGATCTTACCCTGAGGCAAATCCTAAAGATCAACCCTACAAGAAATCGAGGGGGGCTACAAAGCAACTCTTTTGTCCCTCGCTCGTATGCTGCTTCTTCCAGAGAAGGCCCTCTGTGTTTTGAGTGCAATGAGCCGGGACACTTTAGGGCCAACTGTCCCAAGATAGCAACATAATTTTTCCAAGGTGGCAGAGGAAATCAAGGCCGTGGAACCCCTATCCACCAATGTGCAAGAGGCGGTGGGCATGGCAGAGGCCGCGGAGGAGTAGTTGCTATAGGACTACTTGTATTATAAGTGAACAACCGACCTTGGAAATGGTTGAAGAAGAGCGCGCCACCGTCCATGCGGCAGTAGAACACCAAGGTCCGAATAAACAATTTGGTGTAATCCAAACCCCAGCCACTCATCACGGTAAGCCATTCCAGCTTCTGATTGATTGTGGCAGTACCCATTCATTTCTTTCTCCTAGGTGTTTTTTCAAAAATTAAACTTGGGTCAAAAAACAGCTAGAAGAATGACTGTAGAGTTAGCCAGTGGGAAAGTAGTATCTCGCCACTCTATAGGAAACCTTGATTTTGAGCTGGGTAATGAGCGAACTCATGGCCACTTGAGTCTTGCCATTAGGAATTTATGATGGAATCCTTGGGATGGATTGGTTAATTGCAAACAAAGCTAGCATCATTGTAACCAGGGGAGTATCACTTTTGAAAATGAGCATGGCTAAGTAATATCCGTTCAGGGGATAACAGGAAAACCTAAATCTAGGGTAGTCAAGGCAAAACATCTTCTCAAGGGAACACGTAAGGGTCAGCAAGTTTTCTTAGTCAAGCTCAACAAAACCATTGAACCTAGTAAGGAGATAGAACCCTCTTGGTTCCAAGAATTCTCTGACATCTTCCCTGACGAGCTTATAGTTAAAAAGTGATGACCTTTAAACCTTAATAAATGCACGATTGGGCATCGATTGATGAACAGCCTACACCCCAACGACCAGGAGAACATCCTGGACAAAAAACAAAATCGCCCCCCGGGCGGTTCGACATGCAAATCAAGGCCGGGGTCCCAAATTTGGGGACCTCGCTCCAAAATTTAGACCGTACACACTTACCAGGGTGCTCGTACGATGGCTGCACAAGAACCAAAGGACAGCCGCCCACTGTGTGGTCCACACGTACCACTACGTGGACACCCATGCTACCCCTAACCAGATAAGGTACATGCGTACCACTACTTCTTTCCCTGTTAACCGACATCGTACCTTCCCCCCTGATCCATGCAAGCCACTGATCTACAGCCTTTGTTGGTACACCGTCCTTTTGTCCTTGCTTTACGCAACGCCCATACTCGTACCCGTACCCCATAGTTATATAAACCCGAGGTGCTCCATGGGCAACACACATTTTTGCGTAGCTTATGCTCTACTGTGCCGTCGTCCGAACCGCCGTCTGTCCCAGTGCAGTGTACTTGCTGTAGTACAGCCACCCCTCTCCACACCCCCTCATTTGCCACTTTTCAGATAAGGCAATTTTCCTCTATCCCCCTCTAGCTAGGAGGTAGTGTCCTTAACTCTTCTACCCCCCTCCCCGTGTGAAGAGACTTACAGCAACCCTTCTCCCCTTTAGCAAAACGTTTTTGTGTTAAGGACATTTCACAATTCTCCCCTCTCCCCCATTTGCATGGACTTTAGTAAGAGGTTTTAGTCTTAAGAGAGGGTTCATGCGCTCTGGTCTTTTGCTCATACGGTGAGCAAACGATCTCAGAATTGAGATCTGACTGGAGCGTTTCGACCGCAACAGCGAGCCCTACAAGACGACGTCCAAGATGGCCCTTTCTCGAAAACGTTAGAATATTGCCTCGAGACGAACGCGCAACAACGAGATTAGAGAAGATGCTCCCGATGCGGCTCCAAACCCTCCCTTTACAAGCTCCTCAAGGAAATGGTGGCCAGGTTAGCTTGGTTATCTTTTAAAGAAGAGTTTCTTTTAATATTAGTGTTAATAAATGTGTATCTCACTTCTTAGTCCGAGCTTGATGGTTGTCCCTTGGAAACCTGTAGAGATACCCTCTCAGGCTCATGTCCATATCCTAGGATTCCTCGTCAGGCTAAGCCCATGAATCCTCCAGACAGTGTTGGAGAAGACATTCCCTTCTCTCTTGCCACTTCCTTATTAAGAGGATTCTCCATGGATTCCTCACTACTTGATGACTTAAAAGAATTCAGCCCTGTATAGAAAGGCAAACACACTCCTTTATATGCTAATCATGTGAGCTGACCCTAAGCTTCTCTAGTAGGAGGACCTTGGTTGATTGGATGCACTGTCCAGGGGAAATGTTATCATGACAACAAGCCTTCGCGACCTTAAGTTCATGAAATGGCTTTAATTGTCTAAATTTTTTGATTTGCACACACTTGGAATTATCAGATCTACAGATGACATGTTTTTGCAAAATCATGGGTAGATGTGTGTAGAATCATGATCTTGTGATTATAAATCACAGGCATGTAGAAATCACTTTAAAATTGCAGGTTATTCTCAACCATTCATAACTTTCCCTAGTGTCAGGAAGTTCTTAAAAATATGTAAGTATAGCACGTGAGTTAAATGAAGGGGTTTTTTAATTCAAAAATTTAAGGTAAATTTACAAAAATACATTTAGAGAAGGGGTTTTTAAAATCCATTTTGAAAAAAACCCGTAGGTCCATAAAGAAAAAGAGATCATTTTATTCTTGAAAAAATCATAGGTAAGGGGTTTTTTAAATACCCTTTGAAGAGCACTTATGGTTTCTCAGTAGTGCACCTCCCGAGTTGAGCACTTATCCTTTTGATTTTGAAGATATCAGTAGAGTTGACATGATTTTGTAGGGTTGAGAGTCAGGAGACGACCATCATCCTCTATAGAATCATGGTGGCGATGGTCTTCACCCAAACCATCCAAAGATTGTTCAAATAAGTTCCCTCGCCAATACCTCTAGTCACTATTTTAAATGTCTATCTTACCAAATGGTCAAGGTTTATCATCTTGATTGGTGATGTGGCAATCATGATGTGATTAACGATCATGGGCATGATTCTTAATTGTGATTTATGATGTGGCAATCACGTGTCATGATTTTAGCGATGTGATTGATGATGTGTTAGCCATGATCGTGAGATTAGTAATTGCAGACCATGATTCTTAATTGTAATTTATAACATGGGTAGCCATCATCAAGAGCATGATGGATAATCATAGGCCATGATTTGTTATATTTGTGATCAACGATTTGATAAGATGCATTTACTGCATAATCCTATAAATTGTGAAACAAATGAGCTTGTTTGAAAATCACTTCATGATGATCGAAAAACACAACTGTGATTTTGTAGATTGTAGAGTCACAAAACGACATGATTCCATAGGTATTGCATAGACACATAAGAGAGGAAGGAGATAAGACTAGATTCAATTAGCACAAAGGGGGATTGTGCCTTCCATTATGAGAATAATGCTATTTGTACATGTGGCCCTTATTCACACTTGTGCTTAATGAAAGATGATCTAGAAGCTTACAAGTTACATAATTTTATGGCATAGCCATCTATTTTCATAACTACAACATTTACAATGCTGTTTTATGACACTTATTGTGCTATCGCTCATATGCTAAGATAATCCCAAAATAGGGTTAGCAACAAGTGCAATCCGCTTGATGGTTGAAAAACTAAGGTGCAAGCAGTAGTTTGACGACCAACTCAAGGATAAGTGTATAGAGGTAGGAGACATGGTGCTAATGTACATTGTTAAGAATACTAAATAGAAGTTTAAGTAAAAAGGTCAAGACCGAGTTGGTATATTTAAAAGCATCATCCTTGAGGAGAGGATGGATCGTGACCATGGATTGCATCATTAGGCAGGCAAAGAAGGACCACGATGCTCAAACTTCCCTTCAAATTGATGTACCCTTAGTGAATGAGGTCCAACCCTATGGGATAGCCAAAACCTCATTGACAGAGACAAAGACCACCCCCCAAACCTCAATCTTGGCAATCCTTTAGGGAGTTGACCAAGAAGGCATGGTGGGTACCCAAGAGTACCTTGGCTAGAGCTTGGCTAGCTAGGGAAAGCACGATGCCCTAATGAAAAAACCCATCAACAGATAAATAATCACCATTTGGCCCGAAGCCTAACCACCATTAGTAGAGATTCACTAACCAGGAGCCCATGCAATAATGTTTTGCGCAAACCCTGAGTAGTGGATCCCCCACAAAGTTGCTAGAAGCCCAGGGCTTCTACAAAGGGAACCCATCCATTTGGGTCCCAAAATCTTCACCATCCGCATAACTCCGAAAGCCAAAAACATCTAGGTAATGGTTGCAACACTATTATCACCCCAAAAATTGATGTTGCATTGGATCTCAACCAAAATGCTAGAATCACAAGGATTTTATGAAGGAAATCCCCACATTTGGATGCCAAAATTGAGTATTCCAAGTTTTTGTTAGATGGGCAAATGGGTCTATGTCCTCATTCATATGTAGCCCTCCCCAAGCAAGTGTATAATTATTACCTTCACTCGGAATGACAAAAGACATAAAAATCTAAAAACGTATCAAGAAATGTCAAAAATTATCTAAAAAACACACACATTTGCACCATGTGCATGCATATTTGCATGCACGTGCACTCACTCTTAATAACATGGACATTTCCACTCACACACATTGCATTTTCATATACATATGTGTTCCCATCTATACGTACATGCATCCTTACACAACATCTGCACACACATGCATACTGTTAAAGAATGGTAGAACTCAGGATTAATCATGGTGGTGGTGCAATAGATTACGCATAAACTAAGGTGGGTTGAACCACACCAAGAACTCCATGGCTAGAGAGAGAGAGAGAGAGAGAGAGAGAGAGAGAGAGAGAGAGAGAGAGAGAATGCACACTCAACAAGACTTCTCTATGGCATATGCATATGAACATACAAAAGAGAGGCTTCTAATAGAAATAGCCTCACACCAAAAGTGATACACATGTGGCACTCTCCTTTCCACATGAGCTACCATAATTAATATCTTGCACTTCTAGAGTGCTTTCACACACATACATAAACTCGAGCTTATATATCTCAACACCCCCTCTTAAGTGAGGCGTTATATCTCTCCTCACTCTCTTTAGTTTTACATTCACCCATTTATCCTCCATATAATTTAGCATTGCTGCACACGCAAGGTATCTTTCAACACCCCCTCAATGCAAAATTGGAGCATCATTGTAAATGCATCTAGACTCCCCTAGGCCACTCATGCATGTGCTAATCCTTGTCTAGAATCCACTATACATCACTTTGAGTGCCGTAATGTAGTGCACCCATGTGACAAGCCAACTGCTCTCACATCCATTTGAATGTAATGTTGAGATTAACACACATGTGAACAAATTCTCTTTTGAGCTCTCTGTGGCTCCGATAGGAGAACCCTCATACTTGGGTGAAAAATTACAAAACATTTTGGCCGAACTGTGTAGCGGACCCAATGCAAAAAATCATCCACGGCTTTGTATATCGGTGAAGCCGATATTTGCCCATTATTTTAGGGTGATGTAAGTTTTTTTTTGTTTGTGTGATATAAATTGTTCAAGAATTACAATTTCACTTTTACATCATGTAAACAAGCTCCAAGACTATGACTAGGTGTGTAAATAGACTTTTTAAATTGACCAAGGGTTATCACTAAAATGAATTTCTATGAATCTTGTGCTGGCATCTTGTGTGCCAAACATGGACTCTTGTTGCAGCACCAATCTGCTCTACACACTCCATAAGAGTTTTAAATTTTTTTAAATTGTGCTTCTTTAATGCACAATTGGACCCACTCTAGCTGGTCTTCTTCTTCATGCTATTTATGTACAACTGCTTGCCATTGCCAATAATTTTTCAAGCTCTCAATCTTCTCTAACCTTATTATACCACTGATCACGGCTCTTACCCTGCCATATCTAGAACTAGAACAACACAGCTCAACTTCTTCTGAGTTTGCCATAGCTGAACCTCACTATGAGCACTCAAATCTCTTCTCCAAATACTCTGTTTTAGAGCCATTCCAATCAGCCCATGGTAATGTTGTGGCCCCTTGTTTTATATTCTTGGTCAGTGCTACCTTGCTCTCCAAGCTTTACTTCTATCCACTCTTGTTTCTCCTCCCAACTTTGAGCAACATGCTATTGCTGCCTTGGTGCACTTCAAGCTACTTTTTGGTAGCTTCAACATGGCAATGATTTCTCTTCCCATTCTCTACGCCCAACTTTCGCTTGTATGTTGACTCATGTAGTGGTTGACTTCTACCCTTAATATAGAAGATCCCCATGTAGCCCCTTCTGATGGCATTCTTTTACCTCTCCATGAAGGACTTGGCACCAGTGGCTCTTTGCCGCTCTATGCCCAAGCCTTCCATTACCTTTGCAAACCTCCTTGGCTGAGGTTTTCTCAGCTATTTATATTGAGCTCACCCATTGCTGCCCACAACTAAATTAGTAGCAAAATTTCATTGCCCAATAGCAAAATCAGCAGAAAAATTTCTTTGCTCGCGGCGCGACAGAGCAACTTGCAAATTGATACTCCCACCTAAATCATCACCCCACCGCGATTCTTTCTACCTACCCTCTTTGTCTCACATGGCCAGGACGACGGTGAAAACAACTCTTCCTCCCATCCAAGTGCTTTCCATCCCTTCCACCACTCCCTCCATCAAAGCTCATCCCTCTCCCACCTTTTGCAATCTACTCGATGCTATTGAATGGTGTGGCATATTGTGTAACACTCTCCTATGGTTCTCCTCCATGTCATCATCCGCACTTGGTCGTGCCAATGTCTCATCGAGCCCATATATACAGACATGCTCAATTTGTAAGGTTCCCCCCTTCTAAAATAGGGGAAACACTTAAGATAGTCCACTAAGTCTTAACTTGGAGAAAATCTCCTATTTATCGACACCTTGACCATGTAGAGATTCAAGGATACGATTCATAGGTAAGACCTAGTCCTATCCCGCAGGGGGAGCGTGATCTTCTAAAAATCAAATCACCCATAGGGTAATTGATCATAAATTGGGCAACTACTAGACTTGATTTCTAGAGGCAATGCTTTTTTCCTCATCCATGGCACAAGCGCTAGCCTAGTCTTCTAGAATAGAGTTGCCCAAGAACCTATTTATCTAGCGTAGGGCTTTCATTTAATCTGTTGGAAAGCTACTCGACTAATCGGGTCCATCCGTCCGTAGGATGGTGCCGTCTCGGGGCATTCCATCCTCCCACTTTCCACCCCCTATTGATTACTCTTTAGAAGTGAAAATTGATCAGATTAGAATGCTTTATTTCATCTTGGGATAAATTTTAAAGTAAATTTAGAATGTAAAAATTGAGAAATGGTCAGCCATACAAAGGAGGTTATGGTAAAATTTTCTTAAATTTTGTGGAAATAAGTTTTATCTTTGTGTTATTCAAAAAGAATAATCCCCACCATTTGTGCATTCTAAAAGAAATTCTTTTATTTTAAAAGTGTTATTCCTATTTTATGCATAAAAGGATTTTCTTTTATATAAAAGTGTTATTTTCATTAGATTTAAATTCTATGCATAAAAAGATGCATATTGGATAAATTTTTATTATAAAAGTGTTATTTTCATTAGATTTAAATTCTATACATAGAAAGATGCATATTGGATATTTTTTTATTATAAAAGTGTTATTTTCATTATATTCAATTTCTATGCATAGAAAGATGCATATTGGATATTTTTTTATTATAAAAGTGTTATTTTCATTAGATTCAATTTCTATGCATAGAAAGATGCATATTGGATAAAATTTTTATTATAAAAGTGTTATTTTCATTCAATTTCTATGCATAGAAAGACGCATATTGGATATTTTTTTATTATAAAAGTGTTATTCTCATTAGATTCAATTTCTATGCATAGAAAGATGCATATTGGATATTCTCGTTTGCTGACCAGCTGGTCTCAACGGAAAGTCCAGAGTGATACTGTTTTTGTTGAGAAACAAGGATTGGATGAAAATTTTGAGTTATGACATTTGTAACCAATAATTGTTTGTCAATGGATTGTTTTTTTAGTTAAAGTTTAAAGAGGAGTGTGTGTGTATCTATATTCTAAAGCAAAAGTTAATAAAGGCATTCAATTATGGGTGGGTGAGTACTTGTCTGGTTCTACCAATTCCAATGGTAACCCATGGGCCGGATGGGGTTAGGGTAGAATCAGTAGAGTTTTAATAATAAAATTGATTAATAGGAATACGCTTAGAACTCGAAGCCTGAAGACTTCTCAAATGAATAGATCAACGGCTGTGCCTGATTCAATTAGGAAAAATGCGTTGATTTCTTCAAGTTAAGTCTGTAATAGTTTTCCTTCTATCTGGTTTAATAAGATGAAGGTTAGTTTAGTCTCTTGACCCCGTTAGAAAATTCGTTAAGAAATTCAAAAAGGTGGAATCGTCCCCGTTTTTCGGGCAAGGAAAATTTTCCCGGTTTTGGTTTTGGAATGACCACCATATTAGTCTTGTGCCCAGACATTCGAGGGCGAGGCCCCGAGTGGGAAACCTTGCCCCGCGCAAGAGGAAGCTACTTTCGCTGCTACCAACTGGGAATCCGGTGCGCAGAGGGGGCAATGGGATCTCACACAGTAACGATCTCAATTGAGCATCTGAATCTTGTCATGATTGTGTCATATAAAAATTTGGCTTCCTTGCAGTCTTTTAGAGCTTTTTCTTCCACCCACTTTGTGCAATAATCTATGGCAACCAATATGTACTTGTTTCCTATCCTTTGAGTTGCTGGCTTAAACATTCCAGACCCCATTTTTGGAATGGCTCATGTGTTAGTATAGGGTTGTGAGGCATTCTATCCAAATCATTCGGTTTCCCTAGCTTTGGCACATTTCACATTCTTTTGCAAATGTGTGGGCATCTTTTAATGTCATTAGCTACCATAGTGTTGCTTGAAACACTTTCCTTCCTCTGATTTCTCTAGAAAAGTGGCCCCCCACTAATTCCTTAATGCGGCTCTACCAGCATAGCTTATTGCTCATGTTTAGAAATGCATCTTCTCATATTCTGGTCTATGCCCATTTTGTATAACTATCCTCACACCACCATGAATGACTTGCTCCAGAGAGTTAGATTTTTCCTATGATCTCTTGACATGTACTCCAGAAAAGACAAGTTGGAGAGAAATTGCAGCATTTCATCATACTAACCTGGTTTTTCCCCATCTATATGAAGAGGTGTGCATCAAGAAAATCGTCCTCCACCCCATCTAGAGCTTCTCCAGACTCCAATCTAAACAAGAAATCTTCCGCTACATGTTTATTTCCTAGAGTGTGTTTAATTGTGAACTTAAACTCCTGCAGTAATAGCATCCATCTTGCTGGCTTACCTACTAAGTCTAGCTTGTTTACCATATACAAAAGTGCCTAATGATCCATGTGAAATTCAAAAACATTCCCCAATAGATAATGCCTGAATTTCTTGATTGAGTAAATCATCCCCAGTGACTTCTTCTCAGTGTGGTGAAAGAATTCCTTTCTAATCTAAACAATCTTTTGCTTGCATAATACACTGGTCTGGACCATCCTTCATGTGATTGGTGAATGACATGGAAGTTAAAGAAAAGCTAGAGAAGACGGGACTTGGGAACTTGGCTAAGGCTATCCAATGCAGGGTAAACACAAAATTATGTGCTGAGTTTCTTGCTTCTTACCAGCATGGCACAAAAAGGGGCTTAACATAAGTAGATGGGTCCAAAAAACCAGTCTTAATCACAAAGAACCCGATTCAAGATGCCCTACACCTACCCATTGTTGAAATATACAAGTGAATGGGTGTGTGCAGGAACAAGCCCTTAGCAAGAGGTTGTAAAAGAGAGTCTGTAAATGAGTGGGTAGCAGTGAAAAGGTGAGAGGTATCTACTAGGAGAGAATAAAGGGTAGCATGAGAAGATCTAGGATGTGTGGAGATATTCTAGGAAAAGTGAAGAGGTGGAGAGAATCAAGGATGAGGTGTCCCCAGCAGATGTAGGGGAGGTGGCACAAATCAAGGAGAAGTCAGTGGGATTAGATGTTTGGCATCTTGTGGATGTAAACACTATAAATTGAGGCATTGGCCTAATGAGTATTTGTTGGTTTTTGAGTATCCATGCCCACATTAAGCTATCAGTTAATTGCTCACTAATCTCGTATTAAATCATCATCTAATCACTTGTTAATGATATTGATTCTTGCATTTGATCCACCATAGCTCATTACATTACTATAAATTTAACTTGGTATCAAAGCCTAGCTTAGGATCCATCCAATTTTTGAGCCTATTTATCTTGTTAATCACCTTATTAATCTTAATGAATCTTGTTAATCACCTTATTAATCTTAATTAAGAGATAATCACCTTTTTAACCTCTTTTCAACTATTTTCTGCACCCCCAACTGGTGGAAGAGCTCTCTCTCTCCCTCCAGCCTCAAAATTGGCTCAAGATCTTTTAGCCATAGCTAGCCACAACCCACAGGCTTCAGCACATCAAGAAAGCACGCCAAGAGCAGCAGAAATCAATGAAATCGTCGGTGCCTTTTTTGATAGTAAATCTACAAAATTAGCTTCATTGGGAGCAAAGGAGCTAGCCCAAAGGGTTTTATGATGTTGCAAACACGCCTATGTGGTCAGAATTACGAAAAAAACATCGCTAGCATCGATTTCAGCTCCATATTCCTCACAAAAAGCAGTTCTGGTAATCTTAAGATTTAAGTATTCAATGTCCAATCAAATCCTTTGGTTCTTGGCTTGATCCTCTACTAGACTAACTGCTATTGAGGCTCTTAAAAGGATCTAAGCTCATTTGAACTCTAAGGTCCCAGAGCTGGCCTCCGCACACACTATGTTTTCTATACATAAAACAAGGAATTATTTCACTAATCAGTGATTAATCAATATTAATCACTATATTTTGGTGCAATTGAGGGTTCAAAATTACCATTGGTATCTGATATAGATCCCTATCACTTCAGATTGCAATTCGGAGATGGTTTGATACTCCAACCATTCAGTACAAATCAGCTACACTTGGCTTTATGTAATTTTTGGTAAATTTATGCTTATAAATCTGTTGTAATCATCATTTAACACCAGATTTGAGTTGTAAAAGGGTAGACACTACCCTTGAATCTTGAATTGGATCAAGAGGTAATACCCCCTTCACATCATCAATCATGAGCACGGCACAAGAAATAGCTAAATTTAATGGGGAGCAGTTTCATACATGGCAAACAAAGACCATGTATTTGCTCATGCCAAGGAAAAATTTGTGGGGGCTAGTTGAGGGAAGAGAAGAATGCCCAGAGGTGATTGGGGAGAATTAGTGGAAGATCATGAATGAGAAAGCATTAGGACTCATTTCACTTAGTTTAAATGATGAAATCATTCACCACATCAGAGGGATACAACGGACAAAAGATGCATGGGATAAACTCAATAAATTATTTGGCACTCAAGAAAAAAATTCAAGGATAAATCTGCTAATGCAATTCTACAAACTTGTATGAAAGAAAGTAAAACTCTAACCACACACTTGAACAAATACAAAACCATTAATAAGCAACAACTGGCAACCATTGGTAATAAGAAGGTAGAGGATGATGAGGCACTAGTAGTGCTTCTGAAAAGAGTGTGGAAAAAGGAGAATATGAAAACATTGTGGCAACCTTAAATAATGTACCTGAATTGAAGCTGCATGAGATAGAAGGAGCTCTACTAGAGCAAGAGACCAAGGTCAAAGAGAAGAAAGGGGTGGACCCAACAACTGGAGACGAAAAAGCATTCTTCACCTGAGGAGGATTCTCACGAGGACGAGGATGAGGAAGAGGCAGGGGAGGAGGAAGGACCTTCACTTGCCACAACTATGGGAAGCCAGAACACATGGCATGAGACTACTACAACAAACCGAGTGAGGAAGGATCGTGAAGAAGGATCGATTGGCAAACTTTATGGAGACTCCTAAGGAAGTGGAGTCAGATCATCTTTTCTGAGAGAGAAACCCCAAAACCCAATGTAACTTGTCCCAATAGAGTAAAACCACCTCTGAGCCACCGCCGATGATGTAGGCCATGTGGTAGATGTATGTGTGAGCACTTTAGTTGAGGTCACCGGCACTTGTAGTAAGCCTTGAACACACATAGAGAGAGAGTGTCAAGGACTATGAGTTAGGGACTTGAGGCACTGGTCGCGGGCTACCACAAGTAAGAGGGAAACTTAGTAGTATAGGGTCCAGGTGTGCTAGGATTATTCACTTGAGGGGAGGTGTTAAAATATACAAGTGAATGGGTGTGTGCGGGAACAAGCCCTTAGCAAGAGGCTATAAAAGAGAGTCTGTAAATGAGTGGGTAGCAGTGAAAAGGTGAGAGGTATCTACTAGGAGATAATAAAGGGTAGCATGAGAAGATCTAGGACGTGTGGAGATATTCTGGGAAAAGTGAAGAGGTGGAGAGAATCAAGGATGAGGTGTAGGGGAGGTGGCACAAATCAAGGAGAAATCAGTGGGATTAGATGCTTGGCATCTTGTGGATGTAAACACTATAAATTGAGGCATTGGCCTAATGAGTATTTGCAAGTTTTTGAGTATCCATGCCTACATTAAGCTATCAATTAATTGCTCACTAATCTTGTCTTAATAATCATCTAATCACTTGCTAATGATGTTGATTCTTGCATTTGATCCACCATAGCTCATTACATTGCTGCAAATTTAACTCCCATCCCATCCACCCTCTTTTCCAAAAAGTTGAGTTTTTCAGATATTTTCCCACTAACCAAGGTCAACAACAATGGAGCAGAGTTCACAGCCCCCCTGAGAGATCCTAAGGCTGGAGAAAGCCTGGAGGGTTGCCTCCATGATCATGTAGGTGAAGCTCACTAATAGGTATAAGTATAACCACATGAACATGCACAAAGTATATCACCTGCATAAAGGTGAACATGATCATTGGGCCAGCATGCTCCACCATTGGGACTTCACCCACTACCTCACCAAACAAGGTGGCGAACCCATATCTTCTGACCCAAATTCTCAGCCACATTGTTGGAGCCCCATGAAGAACACCTGAGATGGTCCCCTCCATCATGGAACAAGAAATGTTACAAAGAGAGATGGCAAAAGGATCCGTAGTCCTCAAAGCTACAAGAAAGTTGGTGGCATAGATTGGTGTAATCTCTCCAGAGTAGCCCTTAAAGAAGAGGGTCAAGAAGATGCCTTGTTGGCCCATCTCTGCTTCCCCGTCCACATCCATGCGTGATGCTAAAGTCCACGAGAGCATTGCCACTAAGGAAGCCCCAGTATCCACACCACCATCTTCTCCAATCCAAGAATCGACTATTCTCTAGGTACACAAAGAGGCCACTGGGCCAAGCCTACCACTCTAAGAGCCTGCCACCATATTAGGTGAAGCCCACAGCCAACCACCTAGCATATCTCTCCCACATCACCAATCCCCTTTGTTCCACCTTGCAAGTCAGCGCAAATCCTTTCAAGCTAGAAGATCTAACTGCCAAATTCCACACCCTCACCTCAAGCCCTCTTCTTTTTTGAAGAGAAAGGCATAAAGCAAAAATGGGGAACTTGCAGGCTAAGCCACAACATTAGGTGCCGAATCTCTAGACCAAGCTCTCCCAATGCTATTCCCTTGAACAATGTTTATAAGAAAAAGACATAGAGCTAAATGCTATAGAAGCTGGGCTGAAAGCACAACTAGCTGCATTGGAAGGGCAGTAGCTAGACCATGCCAAAGAGATCTATGAGATTAGATGTGCCACAATTATGACATATAGGTTAAGGATCTTGAGGCCACATTATACAATCTACAAAACCAAACGTGTGACTATGTTGGCTAGCCACCATGTTATGCTAAACCACACCTCCAAGAGGGAACTCTACACATTCACCTAATGGATGAGCAATGAAACACAACCATCGTGGGGTACTTACCAATGCTTCGAGCTCGTGTCTCTTGAAGCCTCCAAGCTCACATGTATGCTCCAAACTCCAAGCTCCACCTCCACACTATCACCGTGGAGTTTCTCACACCATCACATAGGGCAATAACACTCTCTCTCATGCAAGCATAACACACAAGCATGGAAGAGGCACAATGCTAGAATGCTCTCACTCCTCACTCTCTCACAAGTACAAAGGAAGAGTTCTCAATAGCACAAAGGGGATTGTGTCCTTTCATTATGAGAAAATACCTTATATACAATTGGCCCTTATTCACACTTGGGCGCCCAAAACTTACTAACTAGCCTTGGGTGGCCAATGTCTCATAATGTACAACCTTTATAGTGTCTTTACATGACACTTATTAATGTCCTCAATTGAGGATCATGGTGTTAATCCAAATAGGATTAACATTCTCCCTTTCCTGAAGTAGGTTCTATCCTCAGAACCTATTACCAAGGTCTGAAGACCTGGTCACCGAATTCATGGCGATAGTTGCGGCGGCAAGACTGAAGTTTTCTGAGTGTGCACTGGAATGCCGAATGGGACTTCTAGAACCCGCCGGTGTCGATCATGTCTTCAAATGTTATGTGCATATAACCTAGAAGACATCTTAGACGATGGTAATATAGCATTATACCTCTGTCTGATGGCCCTTGGTTCATGTCAAACTGTAGATGCTGAGCCTCATAGCCATCATAAGGTTCTCTAGGTTGGTCTATCAGAACCACTAATAATTTCATGAACCTGACATTGGCTACAATTGCAGGATCTGGTATTTTTTGCCAAGCTCTGATCCAATTGAGCAGTTGTTGTCTTTGTGCTTGAATACTAGCAAATGTTGCTGGGTTGAATATTGGAAAATTGTAGCAGATATGAGAATCCCTTTCTTTTACAGCCTGAAACTCTAGCAGTGTCCACCTTCTCTTGATAGGCATGTAGAGTGGATCCACTCGTAATGTTGGCGGCGCACTCATGTAAATGCTACTATATTCAATTATTGTTAAAAATTCCTTTCTCCATGATGGTTACACTCCAAAATCTTGCAGTTGTGGTGCCTCTTTAATCGTGTGGATGGTGGTGTATCCATCTCTGTGCACTGGATGTTTCCTCCTCCATCTCCTGTAACAATAACTAATCATGAAAGTGACTAGGCAAATTTCCAACAAGTCTGAGAGATGGGGGTTTGCCATCCTTGTGTGTTTTGCGACATTGGCCCATAATCTTCCCTCTCCAGCCAATGGCAATAATTCCTCTAATTTTGGATGAGTGGCCCGGAGAGGGTACGGCACATAATGTTGCCATCATGTAGGGGTGACTGCAGAATATGCCTCTGGGGAAGAATCTTGCTAGTAGGATCGAATGGGGTAATCTGCATTAGCGCTTTGAACATAAGCTCTAGCTTTAACATTGGATTGCCTTGTTGTATGCATGTCATGGAATCCAAAACATTATTGTCAGTGTAGGGTGTAACATTATCAACTGGAGGCAGATTACGTACCTTCCTAAGGTTGCCTTGGTGGAGATGGAACAGGTGCCAATATCTCCTTGTGGGGGCGAGTGTTAGTGGGAAATTTTAATTCTGGTGGGGAGAAGGAATAGTAAATGGATCTAGCTTGTGAAGAAGTAGTAGGAGACGTGCTTGGATAGGGATCAAGAAGCCTACTGGTGATATTAGTATACATAGGGTAGGTGTTTCTGAAAAAAGAAGATGGACCCTCATCCTCACCGGTGACCCGAAGTAGGGGGCGGGTGGCTAGGTTTATAAGCTTGGAAAAAGGTTTGAATTTCAGGGATTTCTTCATTATCCACATCTGGGTAATTTATGTGAGTTGCACAAAATTATTACTTACATTGGTAAGCATAGCTTCTAAATGCTTATGGATATTAGTATATAGCTTAAGGATGCCCACCGGCGGGGGTGATATAAGGTAGACCCACAAAGATTTAAATGTTGGTGGGTATTATATACTTCTAACCACTCGTGAGACTGATTACCCATTGATAAGTATTGGCCCCAACCTCGTAGTTGGCTGGTGTTGCTGGTATGTCATCTGGAACAAACAGGTCAAGTTTGTCGACCCTATTGTCCAAAATTTCTAAATTTTGTAAGACACGACACCAACTACGGAGGTTGAGGACTATTGGATGCAAAGGATAAAAGAAGATATCTTGTGGGTTAGTTAATATCAGATCCCCCCTCAAAATGCCCATAATGATGGCAGCATCTCGCTCGGTATTTTGTTTAATAAGGGTTAATTCTCCTAAACCTATATCTTCAGCTAAGTTAATGTCATATTGAAGTAATGAGAGTGTTAGTGTAGACAAAAACAAGGTAAGAGTTTGAGAAGGGGCCCGAGGAGTTACTGGCAATTGTCCCAATTCTGAGGTGTGCTCAAGGAGGGTACGTAAGTCATCTGTGGGCTCCAGCCTCTGACTCCTTTCCTATGTGGCTAGGCCAGTTCTTACATGTGGATATCAGCGTTTGCTGAGCTCTGTAGAAATGGTTGTTTCTCTGATCATCCATTCAGCATCCAGCGCTTCGAATCTTCTTGTTGCCACTTCTTGTGCTCTTCTGGCAGTAGCTTCTCTTTGATTAGCTTCAGTAATTTGAAATACCTGTTGTGTTGCCAATCTTTGTGCATCCTCTAATTGGTTTTCTAGTTGTGATATTATTTCTTGGCTTCTTTGCGCCGTTGTTTTTGGTTAGTGATGCTTTGTTAACCTTCTCTCCTTCCTATTGTTGCAGTCCTTGTACTCTTTCTTGTTCTTCTTTGAGGTTGGCTGTGAGGAGCTCTATTTGTTGTCTCAAAGCATATCCTTAGTATGCTTTGTGCTCTCCTGGTACTCTTGCATTTCCTTGGCATGCCTGGTTGTTAGGCTCTGTGTGTGAGCTATCTCCTTTTGTATCTGCTCCTTTACTTACTCTAGCCTTGCATTCAAGTCAATATTCTCGTTTATTTTTTGTACAATGGTTTGACTCAAATCCAAGTTATTGCTCTCCAATGTGTTGTATCTTGTTTCATGTTATTCTACAGCCTATAAACTCTTTATGATTACTTCTTTATGAGTTTCCTCTGCTGTGCCAAGGTATCTTTCACACTTTGTGTTTGGGCATTGGCCTCTTCTAGCTGCTTCCATAGGCTGGCATTCCTGCCGTGCAGCATGTGTGTTGTCAGCAAATGTCAACGCTATACCTTCTGTTCCTATTCCCAGTTGGTACTAGTGGCTGAACTTATTTTTGTAAGGGGATCATTGAGGAGCGTGTTGAGGGCTTCCAAGGTATCCTAGAGGAATTTTTGAGAATCCACCTCCTTAAAAGAACCAAGATGCGGTAGTGGCTCATCTTGATCCAATCTTCTTTGTTTGCTTGGCATGGACGTCTCTAGGGAGTGTAGCCTCTTACTAGATTCTGCTGACTTCTCTAATTCTTGTTGTGCAACTGATGCCTCCTCGTATGTTGGTCCTTCCAAGGTATGATCTTTATGTGTTTGTTCTCCAGCTTCCTCTATGTGTATCTCCGCTAATTGTGAATCCTTGAGTAGGGATAGGTCTTTGAATATGAGTTGTGCAGGGCTCATTGGAGGGGAGAGTTGTTGGCGTTGTTCCTACATAGTAGGGCTTTGTAGTTTTTCTTGGAGAGCCTCTTGGTATGTCTTTATCTCTGATGCCACAGCCGCTTCCAATTGCTGAGATTCTGTGGTGATATCCACTAGTAGCCCTCTCATCCTTTTGTCAGTCTTCTTCTTTCGATCTTTCTTGATTGACTTTATGAGCTGTTCTGTCTCCATTAACACTGCTTGTCCTTCGTCCATTAACACTGCTTGTCCTTCATCCACCCTTCCTGTAGATTCAGCATTCATGTTGACTAGGGATTAGGGCTAGCGATAGGTTTTCCTGTGGTTCATCTTTCACTGGTGGCCGCTGTGCCACATGGTTAAGTATCTATGTTAACAGGTATGGGTTGCTGACCTTGGACTGATGTGCCTTGAGATAATTTTCCATTTCTTTGTGCATAAAAAAGGCCCAATCGTCCTCCTTCTCTTCATGAGCTTTGGCAATCCTGTTAAGGCTGACCTTGTTATACCTGTCAAACTAGTTTGATTTGCATCATCAACGATATTGCCCTGCAAGCTTTCTCCGTGGCTTCATCCTTGATGTTCTCGTACTCTACCCCATTGGAGTTATAAGAATCTCTCTTTAGTGTCTCCTTGATGGGCATTGTATCTATTGTGTGTCTGTGGCCCTTGACTACCCAGGGAGCTATAAAGCGTCTCTGATGAGGTCTTCTATTATGAGCAGCTTTTCTGTGGTACCATCTGCCTTTGTAAATTTTCCTCTCTTTGTCTGCTTGTCATATGTACGGAGATATTCTGTGCAGAGGTCTATGTCGATCCCTCTAGGTCATTGTAGCCATTCTTAATGAGGCCGACTTTGTCCAGGTTATCCTTTACTTCCGCATCTTCCAATAGACGGAGGCACTCCTTACTGTGGCACTGCTGTAGAGTGATTTTCCCATGTGGTGTAGTGACATGTCTTCTGATGAGAGTTCCCTGGAAGTACTAGGTGTAAGGGCCCAAGAAGTTGCTCCTCAGCTTACTAGCACTCTGGGACCCTATGGCACTGCTGGCTTGTGTTGGAGGTGGTTGCTCCCGGGACTCAGATTCTGACACAGACATCTGTACAACCATATTTTGTTAGTCGAATGATTGGTGGAAGCCACCCTTTTTTTTTGTGTTAATTAGTGTTAGTATGTTAATGAAAGGTTTGTGAGGGCCTTCCCATATAGTAAACTGTGTGAATTTAAAGGCATGAAAGGTTTTCGTGAAGTTTTAGACTTGGGGATGTGAAGTTCTCCCATGAAGGTCTGTCGTGAAGTTCGGGGATGTGAAGTTCTCCCGTGAAGTTCTGGTACGTGAAGTTCTGGGACGTGAAGTTCTCCCGTGAAGTTGCAGACTTTTTCAAATTTTGCATGACAATGAGGCTAGTTTTTATTTGTTTTCTACACCTTACGTATTCATGCAAATTTTTCTTGGAAGGTTGATATCTTATGTTTTTGCATTTGCATTTTTACATTTTCATTTGTTGATCAGTTCATGAATCGGTAATAATAATCAAAAGAGATACAATTTCAACACCCATCCAAAAAATATACACATTCAACAACAAAATATAAGGAACAAAAAGAAGGAAAGGAAAAGTATAGCTCCCACCTTGAGAGGTCGGGAAGGCGATGTCAGGAGCAAGGAGTCAAAAGCGCACAAGGAATTGTGACGAAAGAGAACGCGAAATCAACAGTGAAAGTGACGAAATCAAGAAGGCAAATCAATTTTATAGCGTAGCCGGCGGACAGGGCGACTACGTTAAATGGTTGATCCACATGTCATTTTGTGATTGGTTCCATAGTTTTTACCGTTTCACGGCATGAACTTCGTTGTACTTTTTCACAACATGAAACAGTTTGGGGTTCTTACATCGTGAAACATTTTGGGTGCTTCACGGCGTGAAGTATTTTTTTGATGTTTCACGTGAAGTTTATTAAATCAAATTTTTGTGCTCAACACACCCGCATGCACATAATGATGCATTGATTTTCCTTTTCTTTTAATTCTACCATGGATTTTGTCTGGCACTTCTAGGCATTGTTTGATGAAATCTTTTTAATTCTAATTGGGAAATTTTTAGTGTTCTTTCCACCTAATTTGTGAGATCCCGCTGCCCCCTCTGCGATTCTCGGATGGTAGCAGCGGAAGTAAATCTCTCTTGCGCGGGCAGGGTTTCTCACTCGGGGCCTCGCCCTCGAATGTCCGGGCACGAGACCAAGCTGGTGGTCCTTCCAAAAACCGAAACCGGGAAAATTTCCCATGCCCGGAAAGCGGGGACGATTCCACCATTTTTTTATTTTTTTAACGAATTTTTCTAACGAGGTCAAGGTACTAAACTAACCTTCATCTAATAAAACCAGATAGAGGGAAACTATTACAGACTTAACTTGAAGGAATCAACACTTTTTTCCTGATTGAATCAGCCACAACCGTTGACTTATTCTTTAGAGAATTCTTCACAGGATTCTAATTAACTACTCGATTTCTAAGCGTATTCCTATTAATCAATTTTATTATTAAAACTCTACTGATTCCAGCCTAACCCCATCCGGCCCATGGGTTAGCCACCACCCAACCACTGGAATAGCAGAACCAATCAAGTACTCACCCACCCATAATTGAATGCCTTTCTTAACTTTTGCTTTAGAAAACAGATACGCACACACTCCTCTTTAAACTTTAACTTATAAACAATCCATTGACAACAATTTCGGTTTCACATGTCATAGCTCAAAATTTCCATTGAGTCTTTGTTTCTCACAAAACAGTATCACTTTGGACCCTCCGTTGAGACCTACGGGTCAACAACGAGATCCAGTAAAACAGATGACAATAAACATTAGTCCATCATATAATATCTTCCTCGACATACACATGGATGCCCTTGGCACTGCGAGCCCGTGCATCTCCTTGTCAAAACCCTCCAGGATCCTCCTTAGGTGTCCTGGCACTTCACTCAAGGACCGCTTCGTCGGCCCTCATCCATCATACCGGAAGCTCACCATTTTAACCATACCGAGGCTGGTCAAGGCTTTGCCGCATGAGCTGTCCCTCGAACACTCAAGGACCGCTTCGTCGGCCCTCGTCCATCATACCGGAAGCTCACCATTTTAACCATACCGAGGCTGGTCAAGGCTTTGCCGCATGAGCTGTCCCTCGAACACTCTCCGCCAGCTGTTGCAACTGAACTTCCCTTAGAAAAACACATATACCAAATGCTCCCTCCAGCATTCTGGCGTAAGACAGTCTTTTAAGAAAAAAGGGGTTCTATGCAAGTTTTTAGTTTTGATTTTCTTTTTGAATACAATGAGTATATCTTAATTCCGTATCCAAGATTTCTAGATCACAAGACTGGATTCTTAAGCAGAATTCCTCGAATTCTGAATTCTTAACCTTAGATCAAAATCAAGGTCTCAACTTAGTTTCAATTTCGGTGGGTGATTTGAGTAAAGATTGAGGAACTGGTCACATCGTCATTTCTTGAAACTGACGAAGGAATTACGTCTTGGTCAAAGTCTGATTCAGGTTTTTGAGTCTGAAACGGTTCTTCTTGAACTATCTTTATCAAATGGTAATATTTCAATTACTACTTTACTAAATTTAAAACTAATCATTTACCAATATTCATGGGAATTAGTCATAGGATTAAGAGAATTCATATCTTGATATAAAATTCTTTTATGCATCATTTTTTTTGCATAAAAATCAATATTAGTAAAAGTAACACTTTCACAATAAAAAATTTCTTCTATGCATCCTTTTATGCATAAAAATCAATAATGATGAAAGTAACTCTTTTATAATAAATAAAAATTTCTTTTATGCATCCTTTTATGCATAAAAATTAGTAATGATAAAAGTAACACTTTTATTAAAAAATATATTCTTTTATGCACAAAAATCCATTTTGATGAAAGTAACACTTTCATAATAAAAAATATTCTTTCATGCATACTTTTATGCATGAAAATCAAATATGATAAAAGTAACACTTTTATAATAAAAATAATTTTTTTTATGCATCCTCTTATGCATAAAAATCAATAATAATAAAAGTAACACTTTTATAACTTAAAAAATAATCTTTTATGCATACTTTTATGCATGAAAATCAAATATGATAAAAGTAACAGTTTTATAATAAAAGAAAATTATTCCTTTATGCATAAAAATCTATTTTGATGAAAGTAACACTTTCATAATAAAAGAAAATTATTCCTTTATGCATAAAAATCTATTTTGATGAAAGTAACACTTTCATAATAAAAGAAAATTATTCCTTTATGCATAAAAATCTATTTTGATGAAAGTAACACTTTCATAATAAAATAAAATTATTCCTTTATGCATAAAAATCTATTTTGATGAAAGTAACACTTTTATAGTAAAAGAAAATTATTTCTTTATGCAAAAAATAATAATAATCAATATGCATCTTCTATGCATGAAAATGACTCTTTTAGAGTATAGAAATGATAGGGCTTACTCTTTTAGCATAATAAAAGATAATACTTATTTCTAAAAATTTTGTCATAGCCTCCTTTGTATGGCTAACCATTTTTTAAATTTTTCTACTTAATTTTCTTAAAATTAACTCAAATTTATAATAATCAATATGCATCTTCTATACATGAAAGTGACACTTTTAGAGTATAGAAATGATAGGGATTATTCTTTTAGCATAATAAAAGATAATACTTATTTTCAAAAATTTCACCATAACCTCCTTTGTATGGCTGACCATTTTTCAAAATTTTCCTTCTTAATTTGTCTTAAAAATTAACTCTAATTGATTTAAAGTAATCTAGACTAATCAAAATTCACTTATAAAAGAGGAAACATTATAAAAAGTTTAATTCTAACAATTATCACTTAACTAGGATAAAGAAGGGTTGATTCCAAGAAGAGAGAGGGGAAAAGCCTTTCGATCAAGGCATAGCGTCCATTTATCACTTCAAACAATCATAAAAATTAGGAAAGCATAAAAATCACTAAAGAAAATTACAAGATCTCTACTTACATAATTTCTTGGAGCTTTCCTTTGGCTTGTTTGTTTGAGGGTTCTACTTTTGTTTGTAACAAGAGTGGCCCCACCAATCTCTGGAAGAGGGAAATGTCAAAAACTAGAGAATTATTAATAAATTCACATTTCTTGGCTTGGGAGGAGTAGAGTAACAGTGCATAAACGCTATTATTTTTCAACAAAGGGGGAGGCTTCTATTTATAGGAAAAATTGAGCTCCTAACCAAACAAACTGATTCTAAAATTTTCCAAATCAGTTTGGTCAAATTTTGACCATTTTTAGGTTAGTTGAGCTAACTTTTTGGAACTAGACTTGAATTAGGAGAGAGGAGGGATGAAATATCTCAATTTTTGAAGATTTAAAACTCAATTGCACATGTGAAGTAGGCGCCTCATTCATGAGGGGGGAATCCCCATTGTGAGGTGTCAAAAATCCATTTTTAAAGCTTTTCCTTTGGTCCTTAGTCCACTCTTCATCTTATGTGAGTATTTACTCATTTTTGGGGGTGATTTTCTTTATTTCTTCTATTTCTCTTCTTCATACATTTGGATGAATTTGATTGGCCCTTCAAAACTTTAATTTGAAATTTTTCGAACATCTGGACCCCTAGGATAAGGCCTTTTAATTAAATTATACTTAATTTCTAATGCACCTTCTGAAAATCTTTTTGAACTTCTGTTTCGGGGAAACTTATTTTAATAAGAAGAGATATTTTTCTATCCAAAAATATTCAAAATCTGAATATTCTCTCTCTAGGCCAAAAAAAACAGGTAGAAACAATATCTTTTATATTTATGAAGAGGGAATTGATTACAGGGGAAGATGCTGGACATCTTGAGAGGTTGGGGAGGAATCTTACATTCTCTCCCACTTGAAAAACGTGAGATGTCCTCATCTCGCAAACTGGGGGGTAATCTTGCAAACAGATCGGCTTCTTTCTCCCAAGTGGCATCTTCAAAAGGATAGATCCATTTGACCAATAATTCTCTCAGAATTCTATTCCTGAGAATCTTTTCTCGAACATCAAGGATTTCTTCAGGTTGGAGTTCCATCTGCCCTTGGGTTGAAGAAGTTAAGATTTCATCATCAAGCACATGATTCGGGCTTGTTTAAGAAGGCTGACATGAAATACATTATGTACTTTGAGATGAGGAGGTAGAAGAAGCTTGTAGGTTAAGTCACCTACTTTCTTTGTAATCAAATATGGCCCACAATATCTGGGGGATAACTTCTTGTACTTCCCAAGAGATAGAGAACTTCTTTTGGGACGTACTCAAATGAAGACCATATCTGCTTCTTCGAATTCTCTGTCTGTCCTCTTCTTATCTGCATACTGCTTCTGTCTATCCTGGGCAGCTTTTATATCTTTATGAATTGCCTGCATCTGCTGCTGCTGCTCCATGTCATCAAGCATCTGTCTGGACATCTCGACCCTAATCAATGGGTCGGACCAAGTTAATGGAGTTAAGCAATCTTGTCCATACAAAGCTTTGAAAGGGCTTATCCCAATACTTCTGTGATAAGAAGCATTGTAGGCGAACTCGACTAGGTGCAAATAGCTTAGCCACTTCTTAGGTTCCCTGCCACCACAGCATGACCGAAGTATATCTTTGATTACTTGGTTTACCCTTTCTGTTTGACCATCGATCTCAGGGTGGTAAGCTGTGCTGAGATCCAAGAAAGTTCCTACTGCTTCAAAAAATGCAGTCCAGAATCTTGACATGAATTTGGGATCTCGATCACTTACTATTCTTCTGGGTAAGCCATGCAATCTGGAGATTTCCTTGAGAAACACTCTGGCCACATCCACTGCAGTGTAGGTTTCTTTTACTGGAATCAAATGGGCAACTTTGGTTAATTTATCAACTACCACGAAGATGGAGTTGTAACCTGATTGCACTAAAGGTAATCCAGTAATAAAATCCATACTGATACATTCCCACTTTATCTGGGGGATGTCTAAAGGATGTAACTTCCCAGGCATTTTTACTCTCTCGGCCTTGACTTTCTGACAGGTCAGACATTGACAGACATGATTAAGCACATCCCTTTTTAGACCAGGCCAAAAGAAGCTTTTCTTCACAGACATGTAGGTTTTGATGAAACCTGGATGTCCTACAAAAATAAGACTGTCATGGGCTTCATTCAGAATTTGACTCTTAGTTTCCTCATCATTGGGAATGCATAGTCTGCGATTATAATACATAATTTCATCATCCAGGTTGTATCCTTCAACTCCTGTGGAGTTTTGCTTTCCTGCATAAGTAGGGTAGCAATAGGGCCAAAGAATTTGTCCTGCATGATCTTCTCTCTTGCTTCAATAATCAAGGGATTTGACACTACAGTAATTGCAAGCAAGGAGGCTTTCCTGCGCTGAGGGCATCTGCTACCACATTTTCTTTGCCTAGGCAGTACTTGATTTCAAAATCAAATTCCTGTAGGGTCTGCATCCACCTTCTTTGGCGCATGTTGAGATCCTACTGAGTGAAGATCCACTTTAAGCCCTCATGATCAGTTCATCAAAGTGAATCTTTGACCCAGTAGGTAATGTCTCCACAATTTCAGAGCATATACTACTGAAAGTAGTTCCAAGTCATGGACAGCATAATTCCTCTCATGCATTTTGAGTTTTCGAGATTCATAGGCCACTGCATGACCTTCCTGCATGAGTGCACCTCCCAGGGCAAAACTCCCAGGGCAAAACCACTGGCATCAGTTACTACTTTAAAGGGTAGAGAGAAATTTGGCAGCTTCAGAATGGGATTGGTTACCAAGGTGGTCTTTAGCTTATCAAAAGCACTCTGGCACCTGGCAGACCATTGAAACGGGATATTCTTCTTGAGAAGATTAGTCAGGGGGGAAGCTATGAGAGCATACTTTGGTATAAAAATTCTATACCAACCAGTCAATCCCAAGAATCCTCTAACTTCTTTCACTGTCTTTGGTTCAGGCCAATCTATGACTGCCTGGACTTTTGCGGAATCTGGAAAAATTCCATCTTTTGATACCAGAAAGCCCAAGTATTCAACATGGACGGCAGAGAAAGTGTATTTGATCTTTTTGGCAAAGAGTTGGTGCTTCCTTAGAATCTCAAGAACTTTTTTGACATGAGCTTCATGCTCAACTGCATTCTTTGAGTAAATCAAAATATCATCAAAGAAAACAAGAATAAAATCATCCAAGTATTCTTTGAGAATGTCCTGCATTAAGAGATTGAATGTCGCTGGGGCATTTGTCAATCCAAACGGCATGACAGTGAATTCATAATGCCCATACCGAGTATTGATGGCTGTCTTCGGGATATCTTGCTCATTAATCCTGATCTGATAATACCCTAATTTGAGATCTATCTTTGTGAAGATCTAGGCTCCACTTAGCCTATCCAGAAGCTCATCAATTCTGGGGATAGAATACTTATTCTTACTGTCAGTTGATTTAGACCTCTGTAGTCCACACAGAGTCTTAGCGTTCCATCTTTCTTTTTCTGAAAGAGAACTGGCGCACCCCAAGGTGAAACACTGGGTCTTACAAACCCTTGTTCCAATAGCTGTCTAAGTTGTTCCTTGAGTTCGATGGCTTCAGGAACTGGCATTTCGTACGTGCGCAGGGCTACTGGCTGAGCTCCAGGGGTCAATTCTATCACATGATCTACTTCCCAAATTGGAGGCATTTCAGTTATAGTTCTGCTGTGGGAATAAATCATCATATTCACTTAACCATTCGGGCTCTTTAGCTTTTAACTTTGAGTCTACCGGACTCATTTTGACAAGATAAATGCACTGCTTCTTTCTAAGTCCTTTTAGTAACTTAGAAGCCTTTACTAACTGCAGACTTGGGGATCCTGAAATTCTGGTTCCTTGAACTTTGTTTCCGTGAAGGTCACGGAAGGAAATGGTTCCATTATGTGACAGTGAATGTCAGCTTGATTTTTGTGGAGCCAATCCATTCCAAGGATCCCGTCAAAAACTCCCAAAGGTATAACTCTGAACTGACAGCCAGTTAGATTCCCATCTAGATTGAACTGAATACGATCTGCCTCAAGGTGAGTGAAAAGAATCTTCCCACTTGCCAATTCAACTTGCATAGATTTCCCTGATTTCTGATCTAAGACTAGCTTATGCAAGCATCTAAGGGAAATGAAAGAATGAGTACTGCTTGAATCAATCAAAAGCTTAAAAGGCTTACCCTCATACTCAGCTGGAGTATTAATGATGGAGAATTGACGATTCGGCCTTTGATTTTCAATTGCTACATAAATCTGGCCTCTTTCTTCTTCCACTACTTTTGCTATTGTGACTGCTCTGGCTGCTGCGGTTTGAGGCGAAACTCTTTCTCTTTGCTTGCCCCAGTTCTGGGAAGGAGTTTTGAGGCTACTCTAGACAAAGGCAGACAGCTGAGTTATAGTTCTCCTGGTATTTCCTTGATTCTGGCATAGGGGACCCTGATTGGACTGATAAGAAGGAGTCTGTCTCGGAACTCTAGGACCCTGGCTTTGTTGAGATATCGAGCTCGTCTAGTGAGGCGGTGGACACTAATGACCCGCCTGGGGGATAGGCCCCACACTTACACCACTGGCATGGTTGGTGAGATCTTGGGTGATATGCGGCCAATGGGGAGACAGGCTGTGTGACAGCCATTCTAGAGACTGGCATAGTTATAGCGCCAGCTCATTTAGTTGGGTTCACACTATAGAGAACCCTTGTATGTATTTGGTTGAGTACCTTTCATATTGTGTGTACTCTTATCTTGTATATGGTGTGTTGAGTGCTGAGTGAAGAAGAAGAAGATTTTCAGCCTCTCACCTTGTGTGTTCTCTATTAGGGTTTTGTGAGTGTGTGTGTGTACTTGCAAGAGCTCAAGCTCTCTTCTCCCCTGCATCTTTTCATGGTATCAGAGCCTGGTTCGTGCTAAGGGCTGAGCTGCAAGCAAGAGAACCACAGGAAGCGGTACGAGGGTAAGAGCTTCAACTACTCTTCCCTATTTGTGTTGGTGACTACACCCTTGTCGGGAGCTCTACGGGAGGCATCGACAAACGATCTCTGATTGAGGAGCTTTCTTCGCGGGAGTAAAGCTATAGGGCAACTATACGGTCCTATCGGATAAAATTTTTTGGGGCGAAATCGCATTTCGGGCGCGTCTGGACCTCCATTTTTCAGAAAGCAGGCGATTTCGAGCACTGCAGGTAAGTCATCGATTCTCTGCAGAACTCTGTTTTAAGAACTGCAGGAAGACAGATTGGCTGTGCAGACACAGTGTGTGTTGCAAAGAGGTCAACAGTTGCCATTGGGTGTATATATGCATATTGAAGTCACTGGTTGTGACATTTGAGAGTACTACAGTATCGCTGCAGAAAATACAACAGTTTGTGCAAGACAAACCAGAGTGCTATTTCTGGTAAATTTGTCTGTCTGGCAAGATGTCAAACGATGGCATAACCCAAATTGTGGCTGAGAAGCTTGATAAGAACAACTTCCATGCTTGGAGGTTCAGGTTGATGAATTTCCTGATGGGAAAGGGCTATTGGGACTACATAGAAGGTGAGCATGAAGAGGCACCGGAGATACCAGACAACTGCTGCAGATGTGAAAGAGTTTAAAGATTGGAACCAAGGAGCTAGGAAAGTTATGTATTGGCTCTCCATTAGTATACAAGACACCATGATTGGGCACATTCAGGATGCCAAGTCCCCCAAGGAGGCGTGGGACACCTTGGTAAAACTCTATGAAACAAATACCAAGGCACGTAAGATACAGTTGAAGAATGAACTTCATACTGTGGAGAAAAAGAGCATGTCTATGAATGACTATGCATTGAAGATAAAGGGTATTGTGGAATCCCTTACATCTATTGGTGTGTTAGTAGATGATAAAGGGTATTGTGGAATCCCTTGCATCTATTGGTGTGTCAGTAGATGATGATGATAAGGTGGCAGTCTGTCTACGTGGTCTCGGGCCACAATACAAGGCGTTCAAGACGTCTATTCAAACTCGGGAAAACATTCCCAGCTTTACAGATTTGGTGTCTATGCTGATTATAGAAGAGAAGAGCTTGGGTGAAGACCAACAGCCTTCACAAAACAAAAATAGTTCAAAGCAACAGGCCTTCTACACAAGTTCAGGTAGAGGACGAGGTAGAGGAGGCCGTGGATGCGGTCAAGGAGGTGGCCGAACAGGTAATCAAAATTATGGCCAGCAGCAGTAGCAACAATAGTCCTAGAATACACAACAACAACATCAACAACACACAGGTGTGGAAGAGGCAAATTCAGAGGCAGGGGGAGTCAAAGAGGACGTGGAAATTGGCAAAGGTAATATAATGATGCACGTGAATGCTTTTATTGTGGTAAGCCTGGACATGTGCAGGCAGAATGTTATAAGAAGCAGGCTGACATGCAAAATGGGAAAGTGCAGCAGAACAACTATGCATCCTCAAGCAGAAACAATGAGGATAATGAAAGGTTGTTTGTTATGCAGCATGTCGTGAATGCCATGTCTGAAAATGTTGAAGCAGCACAAAAAGATGATGTATGGTATGTGGATTCAGGTGCTTCGAACCACATGACAAGTCATGGGGAGTGGTTCAAGGAGATGAAAAACCTTGAACGACCAGGTTTTGTGGAAACAGGGGATGACACTGCTCATCCAATTGCCCATGTTGGAGATGTGCCATTGTCTATGCAGGATGGCAAAGTGAAGTACCTTGCAGATGTACTTCACGTTCCGAACATAACAAAGAATCTGGTTTCAGTTGGCCAGATGATTGAGCAAGGTTTGCAGGTTCGGTTTAACCCTGATGGTTGTTATGTTGAAGACTTTAAAGATAAGTGCAGGTTGGTTGCAAAAGGCAACAGAGTGGACAGAATGTTTACGTTGAATGTAGACATACCTGAAATAAGTGCCGTGATATTTGCAAATGGTTCAGGAATTGTTGTAGACACAGACATTTGGCATAAAAGAATTGGACATGTGAATGTGCAGAGAATGAAGTCTATGCAGACTAAAGGAATTGTGACAGGGCTGCTAAAGTTTAAAGTGGAAGGTATGCAGAGAATATGTGAAGCATGCCAATTTGGAAAGCAAACAAAGCATGTATTTCCACGTAATAGATATGTGAGCAGAAATGCACTAGATGTTGTGCATTCAAGTGTATGGGATCCTACGAAGACCATGTCTATGGGAGGCTGCAGGTATTATGTGACATTCATTGATGACCACACAAGGAAAGTGTGGGTATATTTCATGAAGGAGAAGAGTGAGGTGTTCACTCACTTTCAGAATTTCAGAGTTTTGGTTGAAAAGCAAACAGGGAAATATGTAAAGTGCCTAAGGTCAGATGGAGGGGGAGAGTACTTCTTCAATGAGTTCTCTGAATTTTTGAAGAAGAATGGTATTCGGAGACAGTTTACATGCAGATACACTCCGCAACAAAATGGAGTTGCTGAGTGGAAAAACAGGCACATTGCTGAGATTGCGCGAGCATTGATGAAAGAGAAGAATATGCCGCATAGCTATTGGGCTGAGGCTGAGACTATTTCTACAGCAGTATACATCATGAACAGGACTCCACAACTGCAGCCATACATGATGTAACTCCAGAGGAGAGGTTTACTGGCAGAAAACCTGATTTGTCTCATCTGAAAGTCTTTGAATGCATTGCATATGTGCATGTGCCAGATGAGCTGAGAACTAAGCTGGATCCAAAAGCTGAAAAATGTGTGTTTGTTGGATATTCCCTTGAGCAAAAGGGATATAGGTGTTATAACCCTGCTACACGTGAGTTGAGGGTAAGCAAGGATGTTGTCTTTGATGAGATGAGCAGCTGGTATGCTGCTGAAAAAGAAGTTGTTGGGGCTGATGTGAGTAGAAGTGTGGTTGCACAGAATGCAGGTCAGAAAGCAATCACAGTCCTTGAGTGGACCAGGAGAGTCCTCATCTAGTGTGTCTGTTTATAGACCATGGAGTGGCAGGCTGTGTCATAATACCAATCCTGCAAATGTGATTAGTACATCATGTAAAGGAAAAGAGAAAGTGGTTGAGCCCCTTGGTATGCCTGACATTTCTGCAGGGCATTCTCATGTTGATGGAGAGTCTAGTGGCTCAGATATGAGCCTTGATGAGGAGCTTGGGATCCCAGCTATGAGAACACATGGTGTAAAGAAGGCTATGGAAGCCATGAATGAAAAGCTGCAAAGATCTGGGAGAGTGAAAAACCCTATGCAGAGGTTTACCTATGATGGTTATGTGGCACATCACTATGCATATATGGCAAAGGTTGTGCAGGTTGTAGAGCCCACATGCATTGATGAGGCTGTTAGAAATGTGTGTTGGGAGAAAGCTATGGATGAGGAGATGGATGCACTATATGGAAATGAAACTTGGGATTTAGTGCAATTGCCTGAAGGCAAGAAAGCCATTGGATGCAAGTGGGTGTACAAAGTAAAACATAACAGTGATGGAAGCATAAACAGGTATAAGGCTAGATTGGTAGCCAAAGGGTATGCGCAGACATATGGCATTGATTATGAGGAAACTTTCAGCCCAGTTGCCAAGATGTCAATAGTGAGAGTTGTGATAGCAGTGGCCGCATCAAAGCAATGGTCTTTACATCAGATGGATGTAAAGAATGCATTCTTGCATGGGGATTTACAAGAAGATGTGTATATGTTGCAGCCACCTGGTTATGAGGATGTGAGTCACCCCGAGCATGTTTGCAGGTTGAGGAAAGCCTTGTATGGCTTAAAACAAGCACCAAGAGCATGGTCTGACAAGATTTTTGAATATCTTGTCACTATTGGCTTTCATGTAGCCAATGCAGATTTCTCGCTGTATGTGAGACATGGTGATAGAGGGGTTGTGCTTGTTGTCATCTATGTAGATGACTTGATCATTATGGGGGACCATGATGCAGAGATCTTTGATGTAAAGATCTTGCTTAGACAGAAGTTCGAGATGAAGGACCTGGGGGAACTCAGATATTTCTTGGGCATTGAGGTGATTAGGTCACCACATGGTATTGGATTACTGCAGAGACAGTATGGCTTGGACATGTTGTCCAAGTATGGTATGACAGGCTATAAGCCTATTTCCGTGCCATTGGATCATAATGGCAAGTTGAGTGCAGATTCAGGAGAGATTTTAGAGGATCCTACTATGTATAGGCGCATAATAGGAAGCTTGATCTATATGACGATCACCAGACTAGATTTGAGCTATGCTGTTGGGCTGGTGAGTCAGTTTATGCAGGTTCCACGGAAACCGCATTTGGATGCATTGAGACACATACTAAGGTATGTGAGGTCTACTTTGCATTGTGGACTATTCTATGAGACTGGGACAGAGATATGTGTACATGGGTACACAGATGCTGATTCGGCTGCTGGTAGTATCTCAGATAGAAGATCTACCAGTGGCTTCATGTTTTCTTTGGGGAGTGCTACTGTGACTTGGAGCAGCAAGAAGCAGCCTACGGTTGCTCTATCCAGTACAGAGGAGCTGCTATGGCAGCATGTGAGGTAGCTTGGTTGAGAAAGCTACTTGCAGATTTGGGTCTATCAGTGGATAGACAAGTTGTCATTTTTTGTGACAACATTAGCAATATACAGTTGGCCAGGAACCCAGTTTTTCATGCTCACACGAAGCATATAGAGGTCCACTATCATTTTGTCAGAGAGAAGGTCTTGGCAGGAGACCTTGACCTTGTTTATGTCAGCACACAGGATCAAGTAGCTGACATCTTCACCAAAGCATTCGGTATAGAGAAGCTCCACAGATTCAAAACTTCACTTGGTGTACATGAGATGGAGTTGAGCTCGAGGGGGAGTGTTGAGATATCGAGCTCGTCTAGTGAGGCGGTGGACACTGATGACCCGCCTAGGGGATAGGCCCCACACTTACACCACTGGCATGGTTGGTGAGATCTTGGGTGATATGCGGCCAGTGGGATGACAGGCTGTGTGTGACAGCCATTCTAGAGACTGGCATAGTTATAGCGCCAGCTCATTTAGTTGGGTTCACAGTATAGAGAACCCTTGTATGTATTTGGTTGAGTACCTTTCATATTGTGTGTACTCTTATCTTGTATATGATGTGTTGAGTGTTGAGTGAAGAAGAAGATTTTCAGCCTCTCACCTTGTGTGTTCTCTATTAGGGTTTTGTGAGTGTGTGTGTGTGTGCTTGCAAGAGCTCAAGCTCTCTTCCCCCCTGCATCTTTTCAGGCTTCCTTGGCCCACAGAAGGAGATGGGCAATCCTTGAGCTGGTGCCCAAGACCTTGACATCCGAAGCATCTATTCTCGCTTCGAAGGTCTTCTCTTTGCATTTTGGAGAGAGCCGGAGTTCTAGAGAATGTACGGGGGAAAGGTCTTCCTTCGTTTCTAAAGCTTCACGTCTCCACATTCTGATTGGGACCTTGGAATCTCTTTGGAGGCGGAAAGTTGGAAGAACTTCCCGGTGTCTGAAATCTCTTGAAGGATGAGGGAGTTGGCTTTGGCGGAACTTTTATGATGAAGACTTTGGCAAAGTCCTTCGCCATGCTGACAGCTTCAGCCATGGACACTGGCTTGGCATTTTTGACCAATGTGTCCAAGGGTTCGTTCATTCCCCGAATGAACCTCGCCATGAGTTGTTCTTCATCTAGAGGTGGTGAATATTTGAGTAGAAGAGCAAAGGCCTGGTGATATTCCTCAATGTCAAGCTCGTCATCTTCAGAAAGAGGGTCTGGCTGACGGCCACGGTTTCCTCGTCTCATGATTCTACCAAAAATTATATATTATTAAATTTTTATATTGATATCGTCATGAGATCCTAAGACTTAAGAGGTTCGGAAAACCATTTCTTAAACAAGACAATGATCTTATTGGAGATCTATAACATATGTCCGATAACAGATTTTTCCTTATCAGATCGTCCATAGACAATCACTTATACAACGGGGAATTTTTCTCCAGAAAACATTTCTTTATTTATAAGTTACAATATGTACATAGAGCAGCTCAGCTCCAGAATTCAAAATCTCCTCGGGAGACGCATATGACGATGATATTGGGCCATAGCCATGCCCTGATACAAATATCCACTTATTACTGACAAGGGAGCTATTATCTTCCACTTAGGAATAAAGCAACTAAGGAGTCTGTAGACTTGACATGAAAGTCTGAAATTTCGAGGCATCGAATGATATAGAATGACACCACACACCATTTTCAGCTTTAACAGAATCATTGCCAATGAGAGGTTCTGCCTTAACATTGCACGCCGGTCACAAGAGGCGTGGACATACTGCCCTCCTGCAAAAACCACTTATGCTGTCGTCTCTCCGCTCGGTCAGGAAAATATAATTCCTCAAAATGGCTTGCGAGTCTTGCTCGGCTTGTTCGAGTTGAAGCGGAAGAGATGAGATGCTCGAAGGTGAACGCAATCATATCTTGTTGACTGGGTGAGGTCGGGAATACCGGACAAGTATGGAACTTCCATCTATAATTTCCAATTCAATTTATAAGTTTCAATTTTTTTGAAGTTTATTTAACATAATATTAACAAGCGAAAAACATTATTTCTCAAAAAATTTAGCAATTTCTGTTACTCTTGCATAAATTTTACAACAGCGCTCTGATACCAACTGTGAGATCCCGCTGCCCCCTCTGCGCACCGGCGGATTCCCGGATGGTAGCAGCGAAAGTAAATCTCTCTTGCGCGGGGCAAGGTTTCTCACTCGGGGCCTCGCCCTCGAATGTCCGGGCACGAGACCAAGCTGGTGGTCCTTCCAAAAACCAAAACCGAGAAAATTTCCCATGCCCGGAAAGCCGGGACGATTCCACCATTTTTTATTTTATTAACGAATTTTTCTAACGAGGTCAAGGTACTAAACTAACCTTCATCTGATAAAACCAGATAGAGGGAAACTATTACAGACTTAACTTGAAGGAATCAATGCTTTTTTTCTGATTGAATCAGGCACAGCCGTTGACTTATTCTTTAGAGAAGTCTTCAGGATTCTAATTAACTACTCCATTTCTAAGCGTATTCCTATTAATCAATTTTATTTATTAAAACTCTACTGATTCCAGCCTAACCCCATCCGGCCCATGGGTTAGCCACCACCCAACCACTGGAATAGCAGAACCAATCAAGTACTCACCCACCCATAATTGAATGCCTTTCTTAACTTTTGCTTTAGAAAACAGATACGCACACACTCCTCTTTAAACTTTAACTTATAAACAATCCATTGACAACAATTTCGGTTTCACATGTCATAACTCAAAATTTCCATTGAGTCTTTGTTTCTCACAAAACAGTATCACTCTGGACTCTCCGTTGAGACCTGCGGGTCAACAACGAGATCCAATAAAGCAGATTACAATAAACATTGGTCCATCATATAATATCTTCCTCAACATATGCATGGATGTCCTTGGCACCGCGAGCCCGTGCATCTCCTGGTCAGAACCCTCCAGGATCCTCCTTAGGTGTCCTAGCACTTCATTCAGGAACCCCTTCGTCGGCCCTCATCTATCGTACCGGAAGCTCACCATTTTAACCATACCGAGGCTAGTCAAGACCTGGGCAGGCTTTGTCGCATGAGCTGTCCCTCGAACACTCCCCGCTAGCTGTTGCAACCGAACTTCTCTTAGAAAAACACATATACCAAATGCTCCCTCCAGCATTCTGGCATAAGACAGTCTTTTAAGAAAACAGGGTTTCTATGTAAGTTTTTAGTTTTGATTTTCTTTTTGAATACAATGAGTATATCTTAATTCCGTATCCAAGATTTCTAGATCACAGGACTGGATTCTCAAGCAGAATTCCTCGAATTCTGAATTCTTAACCTTAGATCAAAATCAAGGTCTCAACTTAGTTTTAATTTCGGTGGGTGATTTGAGTAAAGATTGAGGAACTGGTCACATCGTCATTTCTTGAAACTGACGAAGAAATTACGTCTTGGTCAAAGTCTGATTCAGGTTTTTGAGTCTGGAACAGTTCTTCTTGAACTATCTTTATCAAATGGTAATATTTCAATTACTACTTTACTAAATTTAAAACTAATCATTTACTAATATTCATGGGAATTAGTCATAGGATTAAGAGAATTCTTATCTTAATATAAAATTCTTTTATGCATCATTTTTTTTGCATAAAAATCGATATTAGTGAAAGTAACACTTTCACAATAAAAAATTTCTTCTATGCATCCTTTTATGCATAAAAATCAATAATGATGAAAGTAACTCTTTTATAATAAATAAAAATTTCTTTTATGCATCCTTTTATGCATAAAAATCAATAATGATAAAAGTAACACTTTTATAAAAAAATATTCTTTTATGCACAAAAATCCATTTTGATGAAAGTAACACTTTCATAATAAAAAATATTCTTTCATGCATACTTTTATGCATGAAAATCAAATATGATAAAAGTAACACTTTTATAATAAAAAAAAAATTTTATGCATCCTCTTATGCATAAAAATCAATAATAATAAAAGTAACACTTTTATAATTAAAAAATAATCTTTTATGCATACTTTTATGCATGAAAATCAAATATGATAAAAGTAACACTTTTATAATAAAAGAAAATTATTCCTTTATGCATAAAAATCTATTTTGATGAAAGTAACACGTTCATAATAAAAGAAAATTATTCATTTATGCATAAAAATCTATTTTGATAAAAGTAACCCTTTCATAGTAAAAGAAAATTATTCCTTTATGCATAAAAAATAATAATCAATATGCATCTTCTATGCATGAAAATGACTTTTTTTAGAGTATAGAAATGATAGGGATTACTCTTTTAGCATAATAAAAGATAATACTTATTTTCAAAAAATTTGTCATAGCCTCCTTTGTATGGCTGACCATTTTTCAAATTTTTCTACTTAATTTTCTTAAAATTAACTCTAATTGATAATAATCAATATGCATCTTCTATACATGAAAGTGACACTTTTAGAGTATAGAAATGATAGGGATTATTCTTTTAGCATAATAAAAGATAATACTTATTTTTAAAAATTTCACCATAACCTCCTTTGTATGGCTGACCATTTTTTAAAATTTTCTTCTTAATTTGTCTTAAAAATTAACTCTAATTGATTTAAAGTAATCTAGACTAATCAAAATTCACTTATAAAAGAGGAAACATTATAAAAAGTTTAATTCTAACAATTATCACTTAACTAGGATAAACAAGGGTTGATTCTAAGAAGAGAGAGGGGAAAAGCCTTTCGATCAAGGCATAGCGTCCATTTATCACTTCAAACAATCATAAAAATTAGGAAAGCATAAAAATCACTAAAGAAAATTACAAGATCTCTACTTACATAATTTCTTGGAGCTTTCCTTTGGCTTGTTGGTTTGAGGGTTCTACTCTTGTTTGTAACAAGAGTAGTCACCAATTTTTGGAAGAGGGAAATGTCAAAAACTAGAGAATTATTAAAAAATTCACAGTTCTTGGCTTGGGAGGAGTAGAGTAACAGTGCATAAACACTATTATTTTTCAACAAAGGGGGAGGCTTCTATTTATAGGAAAAATTGAGGTGCTAACCAAACAAACTGATTCTAGAATTTTCCAAATCAGTTTGGTCAATTTTTGACCATTTTTAGGTTAGTTGAGCTAACTTTTTGGAACTAGACTTGAATTAGGAGAGAGGAGGGATGAAATATCTCAATTTTTGAAGATTTAAAACTCAATTGCACATGTGAAGTAGGCGCCTCATTCATGAGGCGGGAATCCCCATTGTGAGGTGTCAAAAATTCATTTTTTAAGCTTTTCCTTTGGTCCTTAGTCCACACTTCATCTTATTTGAGTATTTACTCATTTTTGGAGGTGATTTTCTTTATTTCTTCTATTTATCTTCTTCATACATTTGGATGAATTTGATTGGCCCTTCAAAACCTTAATTTAAAATTTTTCGAAAATCTGGACCCCTAGGATAAGGCCTCTTGATTAAATTATACTTAATTTCTAATGCACCTTCTGAAAATCTTTTTGAACTTCTGTTTCGGGGCAACTGATTTTAATAAGAAGAGATATTTTTTATCCAAAAATATTCAAAATCTAAATATTCTCTCTCTAGAATATTTTCTCTCTCTAGGTAAAAACAAGATCTTTTATATTTATGAAGAGGGAATTGATTATAGGGGAAGATGCTGGACATCTTGAGAGGTTGGGGAGGAATCTTACATAATTAAATATTTTTGTTGTGGTGTCTGGTTGTGTATTGCTTATACTGGGTGCTTATACTGGGGATACCCTTGCTTTTTCCTTCACACATATTGTTCAATTCTTTATTTACTATGGGTATTGTTGTTTCTTGAGTCATTATCAACTCAGGTTGCTGAATTTGCTTCCTTCGCCACACAAGTGTAGGTGGGGGGTTTGTCCTTTTTGGTGGGGAGTTGATACTGAAAGTTCTTACCCTCTTTTGTATATTGATTCAAACCTGTTGTGGCGTCTGTCATCGATTTCCTTTTGGGTAGCCATATTGTTGTATTGCCTTGATAGTGGCCTTATGCTCGCAGTAGGTCCTTTCGGATCCATTATTGATAGCAGTCATCACATGAGGCTTCTGCAAGTTCTTGACCCTCTACCACTTTGTAGGTGGTGTCAAGGGTTGACTTTTGAACTGGGTTCTCTCATGAGAACGTTCATCATTCATTGGTTCCTTCCTCTCAGGTTGACCCTTTGGGTGAATCTTGGGTACCCATTTGTATGTACTCTTGTATGTTGGGCTTTGTGTAGGCAATTTGAACGCGGTGGGTGTAGATTCTGGTTTCTGAAGTACCGCTTCTATAGCGATTTGTTTGCCTTGATTTACGGAGGTCCATAATGGTATGGACATTACTTTTGCACCAATGGTTAGCGATGTTATTTTGTCTTCCTATTGGATATTGCACTTGTTGGCACAGATCCAGGATCGTCCTAAGATCATTTCCTCTTCTAATGTACCTGCAGGCATTACAAACACCTTTCCAACCAAGGGATTATTACTGATGGAAATGTTAACATTTAAATACCCAACGACCTTTTTGGTTGTTAAGTGCACACTACGAACTTTTGCATTCGTGTGTTCCAGGTTTGGTCTCCTTAAGGCTATCCAAGTATCATATGAGATTAGCTTATGGCTCGATCCCGTATCTATCAATGCAACACTTGTTACAATAATGCCCTTATTTGTTGTGAGTCCCAACTTGAGTCTTGCTGGTTCAATGTTTAGATCCTCTTCGTCCACCATGGTTATGGATGCCATATTGACATGAATCAGGTCCTTTTGCATTTTAGCTTTTTCTTGCCTAGCTTTAGCCTCGTCTTGCGCTTGCTGGATCTTTTCTTTTGCTGATTGCTTCTGTTTTTTTGAGAGGTGTTCTTGGAAGAGCATCTCCTAGGTTAATGGCCTAAAGTATTTTTTTAGTTTACTCCCATTGACATAGCCCTCCATTTGGATGCCGTCAATTGTCTCTATTCGGACAGACCCTTGAGGTGTGATTTCTGATATGCGGATTGGTCCCAGACCATAGTATTTTAGTTTCTTTTTCCTAGCGCTTCTCACACCATACATGAGGACAAGGTTCCCTGTTTTTAACTCTTTTTGCTTGAGGTTTCTATCAAACCAATGTTTTTTACGCAACTTTTCATGAGTCCGTGTGATGCTATCAACCGGGTTTCATCCAGTTTTTCCAAGTCAATTAGCCTTTCAGCTAATGCATTTTCAGTTAGATGTTCTTGTATAGCAATTCTTAAGCTGGGAACTAAGTATTCCATGGGCATAACTGCTTCAACACCATAAGCTAGATGGAAAGGTGTATATCCCATTACCACCTTATAGGATGTGTGGTAGGCCCAAAGAGCTGCTGTAAGCTTATGCTCCCAATCTGTTTGACTTGCTTCCACAGTTTTCGTCAGGATGGTACACAAAATCTTATTGGTACTTTTTACCTGACCATTCGCTCTTTGAGGGTAGTATGGTGATGATTTACGATGGATTACCAAGAATCCTACAAGCAATTGATTAATCACCTCATTAATGAAATGTGAGCCGCGATCACTCACCAATTCCAATGGGCAGTTTTTCCCGCATCCACTTTCTTTGAAGTTCTAGCCTCTGCCCACTTTGTGAAATAATCAGTGTGATTGGCTATGATTATGTAGCGGGTTTGTGATGGATGAGCCATCGAACTTATAGGCCCCACAAAATCTATTTTCCATTTCTCAAATGGTTGCCTAACAATGATGGGGGTTAGTGTCATCTTGTCTCTTTTTTGCGGGATCACGAAACGTTGGCATTCCTCGCATCTTTTGACAAACTCATTGGTGTCCCCGAATAACGTGGGCATTCCTCGCATCTTTTGACAAACTCATTGGTATCCCCGAATAACGTGGGGGCCACCAGAGTCCAGCTTGGAGCACCTTCTGGGCTGTAATTTTTTTGACAAAATGCCCGCCTGCTATCCCGAAATGAGACTCTTCCAGTATGGTCACGAATTCATCCTCCCTTATGCATCATCTGAGCACATTGTCTTTGCTGACCAGTCTATACAACTCTGCAGCAATCAATTGATATAGTGTTGCAAGCTTGATAAGCCTTCGTATCTTATCCTTATTTAAGGGTTCGTTCTAAGGGAAGCCATAAGCCAAAAACTCTGAAATCTCTTCGCTCCACTCCGGTACCATATCCAATTTGAATAGACAAGCATCAGGGAGGTCATCGTCGATACCAGTTGGCTCGTTCTCCATTTGGAACTCTGGACAGGTGGTTAGCCAACACATGTTTTCCCTTCCTTACTGTGATAGTAAAGTCAAATTCCAACAACAATAGTATAGCCAATGTGTGATTCTTCCTATGGTGCAAGGTTTATTCACTAGATATAGCAAAGCTTGATGGTCCACAAAAAATATGAATTTGTTAACCAAGAGATAATGTCGGTATTTCTTGACTACGTAGACCATGGCCAATCCTTCTCTTTTGGTAGTGGTGTAGTTCACCTCTACATCATTCAATTTGACTAGCAAAGCAAATTGGATAGTCCAACTTGAATTCACGGCGTTGGGCTAGCACACAACCAATTGTAAAATTTGACGCATCAATGTGTACGTGGAATATAAGATCCCAATTGGGGCGTCGCAAAATGGGTGCGCTTGCCAAGGCTTGCTTCAGACGATCATAAGCCTCTTGACACTCCTTGGTCCACTCAAAGACAATGAGCAGTTTATACAAGGGTCTTGCTATCTCTGCATGAAGTATGATGAAGTGTCGATAATAACCCACATGACCCATAAACCTTTGCACACCTTTGTATTTGGTGGGTGGTGGTAGTTCCAAGATCAACTTGACCTTGCTATCATCAGTGGTGGATATGCCATTTTTTGAGACTATGTGTCCTAGTATCACACCATGCTTGACCCAGAACTGGCACTTCAAAGTGTTTAGTGATATCCGATATAATCGGAAATGTTTAAACACCTTCCTCAAACAGTTCAAATGATCTTCTCATCGAGAATGTGCACATAGATCATCAATAAACACTTCCAACCACTTTTGCAAGTAGTCCTTTAAAAGCTGTGCACGTCAATCTTTGAAAGGTTGTCAGGGCATTTGTAAGACCGAACGGCATGACCTTATAAGCGAATGTTGCCCACATGGTATTGAAGGCAGTCTTATGTTGGTCTTTTGGTGCTATGGACACCTAATTGTACCCTGAAAACCCATCCAAGATGGTATTGAAGGCAGTCTTATGTTGGTCTTTTGGTGCATTTGTAAGACCGAACGGCATGACCTTGTAAGCGAATGTTGCCCACATGGTATTGAAGGCAGTCTTATGTTGGTCTTTTGGTGCTATGGACACCTAATTGTACCCTGAAAACCCATCCAAGATGGTATTGAAGGCAGCCTTATGTTGGTCTTTTGGTGCATTTGTAAGATCGAACGGCATGACCTTGTAAGCGAATGTTGCCCACATGGTATTGAAGGCAGTCTTATGTTGGTCTTTTGGTGCATTTGTAAGACCGAACGGCAAACCCATCCAAGATGCGGTATGCTTCCCTTCTAGAGCCACTCTTTCCAGGACATGTTCAGTATACGGAAATGGGGGTAATGGTCCCTTTGAGTGGCTGCATTTTCTTTCTTAAGATCGACACATACTCTCAATTTTCCATTCTTTTTAGTATCTTAATGGGTGATAACCAATCCCTATGTTTGATCTCATAGGTAAAGTCAACAGCCAATGAGCTTATCAATTTCCTCCTTTACAATTGCTACATACTTTGGATGGTATCGTTTCTACCTGGTAGGCCGTGATCCTTCCATGATTGGAATCGTATGTTGTACCACCTTGGGTGGTACCCCTTTCATTTCC
>NC_141105.1:39748572-39773327 GCF_041138505.1 Cibotium barometz
TTTGCATGCATCCTCTGGTATTCTCTCTTTTAAAAGAAAACAAGATCTATCTCAACCTTGAGAAGAGTAGTTTCTTTCAAGATAAAATTGAGTACTTGGGCCACATATTCTCAGCAAAAAAGACATTCATGTCCAACGAAGATCGATTCCATTTTCACTTGGTCTAGACCTCGTGATATACATGATTTAAAACCATTCTTAAGATAACATAGCCATCATATAGGAAATTTTTAAAGAACTTTACATACATTACACATCCATTATAGATTTCCTAAAGAAAACAATTTGGACCAATAGACATGATAGATCCTTACATACATTACATATCCATTATAGTACAACTTTTTGACTTTTCTAGAATAGCCTTTGTATTTTTAACCAATGCTAGTGGCTATGGGATTAAGGCAGGATGGTCAACCCTTAGCTTGTGAGAGCTACAAGTGGAGACTAACAAAGTACAACCTCGGTCGTAACCTTGTTAACTAACACCATATAAGGTTTCTTAATCTTACATAGAGATCTCTTAGCTTGGATATGGCTAAGAAAAGGGTTAAGCTCTTCTTTCATTTGATCTCTTAGCTTGGGTATGGCTAATCAAAGGGTTCAGCCCTTCTTTCATTTGATCCCCTAGACACAAGCCCTTACCATCTTTGGCAATCCACATAGTATGTATATCATAGTCAATCTGAGGGTTATATTGATGTCTCCAAGGCATAAAAAACATGTTTTCTACCTCTTACAAAGGTGCTACTAGTAGGGAATCTCTTTTATCCTAATACCTGCATCTTTCACCACCTTAGTGAAATTATACTTTATGCAAGTGAAAGTAGGTTTAACCTTATAATGTGAGGGAACAGACTCTAGGTTAAGCAATCTCATAGCTCTTTCAGAAATAAATTCATGTGTGCTATCATTATCATGCATAATAGTAACATCTTTACCATTAATAGTTCCTTTTATTCTCCTTCCTCTTGCTTGAGGTTATAGATTTATGCAATGGGACTCCATTGAGCAAGAATCCCACAATGAATGTGTGTCTCAAGACCTCATATGTAACCTTTGCAAGGGACCTAAACCACTAGCCTACTTTGCCTTCAAGGCAAAGACCAAATGAACAAATCTTGGTGGGATCATCCCTTCCTATCTCTTTATATTGTTTTTAAAAGAGATTCATCTATTATTTTATTGTAGTACTGTCCCATGTCCAAAGTTAGGACCACCTGTCCTCAAAATTCTCAAATCTAAAATAATAATATTCTGTTTGATCTAAAAACGTGAAGCATCTAAGATGTGACACTCTTAAATACCCACATGACTTTTTAGCTTCTAAATCCTTCAAAATAGATTGCATTTATGTATTTCAAAATGGGAGAAGTTAAAAAATAGAATAACTTAATGTAGAGATCACATTTTTGAATTTCTTTTTACCCATGCCTACCTCTATGCTCTAAGAGTGTGACTATTAATTTTCATCATTTTTCATTAAGTATACAGGGGTTTATGAATTTTTTCTTCATTTAGAGACTTCTTTAAATTTTTTAAGAATAAGAAAAGTAGGGTTTTCAGTTTAGGGCGATTTTAGTTTGCTTTGATGAGATATTGCTTTAGGTCTTTCACTTTCCCTCCTTTGTATACAGAGAAAATTCAAATATGTGTTTGTTTTCTTTAGTAGCTATGCTCAAAAGATTTCTTTCCCTCCTAAACCACATTAATGAGTTTAGATCTTCTCAATCATGGGGTTTATTCTCTTCTATAATAGAGAAATTGAAGGGTATGTTAATTATTTAGTGCCATTTAGTTGTTGAAACCACATATTCATCTTCCCCTGCAATCATCTTTTTGTTCATTAATCTCTGCAAAAGAATCAAAGAACAAGAGAGCAATGGAGGTATGTCCATCTTGTTATTTGTTATGTTGTTTTGTTGTTTTGTTATGGTTTAATGTTGTCTGAGTTATTATGTTTTCTTTTCTCTTTTGACTATCTTATTGTTCTAAATGTGATTTAGTCATGTGTGAAATAGAAGATAATAGTTGAGTTTAATGATGTTATTTTTGTGCTATTTGGATTACTGATTTTCTGAGTGCAACAAGTGTGTGAAATATAATTGTTGATTATTAGTATTGATTTAGTTTTGGAAACAAGAGAGTAAAAGAATCAAAGAACAAGAGAGCAATGGAGGTATGTCCATCTTGTTATTTGTTATGTTGTTTTGTTATGGTTTAATATTGTCTGAGTTATTTTGTTTTCTTTTCTATTTTGACCATCTTATTGTTCTAAATGTGATTTAGTCATGTGTAAAATAGAAGATAATAGTTGAGTTTAAGGATGCTATTTCTCTGTTATTTAGATTGTTTATTAGTGATTTTCTGAGTGAAACAAGTGTGTGAAATATAATTGTTGATTAATAGTTATGATTTAGTTTTAGGATATATTGAAGTCTATATGTTATGTTCAATAATGTTATTTCTCATTTATGATGTTATTTTTATGTTATTTGGGTGAAACAAGTGTGTTATTTTGATTACAAGTTATGATTTAGTTCTATATTATATTGAAGTTATATCTGGTTAAAGTTGTGTTCAAGAATGTTATTTTTTGTTAAATTTTTGAGTTGTACGAATGTATAAAAGCTGTTTTTTTGTTAATAGTTGTATTTTGTCTAGAGATAATTTTTGGTTAATAGCTGTGTTTTGTCCAAATGCTAATTTTAGGATGTAGGCTGGAACAAGAAGAGAGACGTTCACTTCCAATTGGAGGTTGAGTATGCACCACTAGACAAGAGAATGGCAACAAGTAAAAAGCAACCAAAGATAATGCAACAAGACAGAAATGCTGGGAAACAACATGTCAATCTTTGGGTGGAGGGGTGTATTTATCCACCCGATCCAATTACCCAAAGACCTCCACAATTTAGTGGGCTTACATCTTTCATTAAGTATGTGTGTGAAGGTAATGCAGGGTTATTGGGATACACTAGGAGGCTAGCAATGCAAGCTCATAGTGTTTACACATCTGTTCAACGCACCATGATGGGCATGGATGCAAGGATTAAGGAGCTCACAAAATCACTAAGTGAAAAGGAGACAGAGTATCAAAGTCTGCAAGATGCGATGCATGTTATGGAAAATGCGGTGCATGTTGTCGAGGTAGACAATGTAGAACTACATTGCAAAATGCAGGGTTTGGAGAAGGACAACAAAAAGATGGCAGCAATGCTTGCAAAGAATATTGTTGCTGGACCCTCAACGAAAACTAAACAAGCACCTAATCGTGTGAGGTTGCTCAAACCACTTCATGAGTTGACCAAAGGGAGTGGGCAATATAATCGACAGGTCTATGCACAATGTGCAAACATGAAGAGAATATGTTTTCCAACCCAAGTGAAGAGATTGATGATGCAATTGCAAAGGTCTTAAGCAAAGGTATGGTGAGGTATGCATTGGAAAACCCCAAATTCAAAACCATTGGTGATGATGTTGCAAGAGTATGCTTGAAGGAGGTAAGCAATACCTTTACAGCTACAGATGCTCAAGGCATATGTGACAAGGTAGGGATTAGCTTTGAATCCTATGCTATGATTTATAAGTAATTGGATGCATGGTTTAAGGCTAATCTTAACAAGAGACGGGTGGTGCCCATCCCTAAACCGTTTCATGTAAAGCACGCATGAAAAGATCTTAATGGAAAAGTCTTAGACACAATTGGTGAGCCAATGCATTTGGAACATACACAGATGCTTAAGTCTGGGGATCAAAGGAAGTGCCCTTCAAATTGCATGTAGACAATAACTTTGTATTGAATGTATGTAAGCTACAAGCAGCAATGGTAAAGTTCTACAACATGTCTGTCCAAGAGTGCAGAGGTAAGCTTCAATTTGTTTTGAAGCTTGATGAGAGTGAAGTCGTTTAAGGGCCAAAAGCTTGAACATGTTAGCTTGACACTAACGAATAGGGTGTTGGATCCTAGCATCAATTTAAAACATCCAAAATATTTCAATGTGCAATCAGAGAATGAAATATGGTGGCTTGCTACATTTGAGGTACCAAAGTAGGACCATGAAGTACTTAAGACTTTTTTTTAACTTAATAGAGATACCAGATATTTACGACGGCAAAACAATGGTGAAGTTTTGCATGTCGATGGATTTGGTGAATACAAGGTAGAATGGCATCTTGCTGGTGATTTGAAAACATTGAAATGTATGTTTGGTGTTTGAAATTTAGCATCAGCTGAGTTCCCTTGCTTATATTGCATGCAATACAAAAAGAGAGGCAAGGATGGGAAGAAACAATGGATTGCAAGGATAGGACAACGTGGTGCTCCAACACGTGACCAGTGTGTTCAAAGGAATGGAATGGAATGTTGGTGCCATTAGATCCTAAGTGGGATCCTATTTTAGAAATACCCTTAACAAGGGTCCACTTTTGCACCTTGTATTGCATAGTAAGGATAATAGAGAAGTTGGTGTTTGAGTACGTGTGCTTTTTCTACAAGATGCAGCCTGCTTCAGATGATGATGCAACATGATGCAAGAAGGTAGAACAAGTCTTATTTGATGTTGGATTGCAATGGGGCCAAGTAGAAATAAAAAAGAATGAGAAAAAGTCAGGAAACAGTGGAAATTTGCCATGCAAACCGTGTTTTGGGGGAGCGAAGGCTAGGAAATTCTTATCTCCACCACGAGATGAAGATGGTAAGTTGCTTGTGTAAAACAACCAGAGAAGTAGGAAGCATGGAAAAAACTACATATGGCTGTCCTTGATCGAAGCAATGGGAGACGGACGCGGATAGCAAAGGCAAATGTGTGGATTGCACTTGATAAATTGGCACCACTTTTACAAAAGATGACATTCAATTCTGATGATGCCAATGCATTTAAAGAGGCAGTTGTAAAATTTCATAACTCAATAACAGAGACATGGACTTCAAATTGCATTACACACTATATGGTCAGAGTGGTCTTCATTTCATTTTTACAATTAAATTGTGAATGTAATATTTTGAGTTTAATTGTGGATCCTGTGTTTTTGAATGCAGCACATACTTGAGGCTCATGGTCCATACTTTGCTGAACAAGGAAGTTTGGCGATATGGTCCACACACAAGGCATGGAGCGATCTCATTGGCAAGCTCAATGCGGATTCCAAAAAGCAACGGCACATGGAGGTGGAATCAATGATTCCAATCCTATGAGGCAATTACTCCAATGGTGGTATAGGAGAATAGAGATAAGATATGAGGACAAATTAATAAAGTCCAAATCCAATGATACAGACGATGTTCGTAGGGCAATATATGAAGTGAGGAAAGCAAGATATGAAAATAGCATGGCCAAAGAACATCATGCAGAATGGTTGACAACCCAAGAGAGAGTCGGTAGCAAATGGAAATATTGATAGAATTGTAATTATGAAATAACATTTTATGTTTATGAGAGTATTGGAGCAATCCAATGTTTTAAAGAAATAGGTGTTTGCTAAAGTCAACATGGATAACTTTTTCAAAATAAGTGTTTACTAAAGTTAACATGGATAACTTTTTTATAGTGTTGACATTTTTTAAAAGTAAGTGTCAATAACTTATAGTAAGTTTCATTTATAAATAAAAGCACTCCTTTCATTTCTTTCCATTCCTCCATTTCTCTCCATTCCTTCTAGCTTGTGAGTATGGCGCGTACTAAGCAAAGAGCAAACAAGATGCCTTCCAAGACACCGGTTCATTCATCCTCCGGATCTAGTGAACGTACTGACACCGACAATGATGAAGGTCAAGCTCCTCCCACTGCTTTCCAACTAGGAAAGCTGCTCTCGCTAATCCAACTGGAAATGCTCATCCACCTACGCATAAGAAGAGAAGATGGAGACTATGCACCATCGCTCTTCGTGAAATTAGGAGGTTCCAGAAGACCAGAAGAGTCCTGAGTTGATTATACCCAAGGCGTCTTTCTCGAGGTTGGTGCGAGAAATACTACAAGATCTACAAAGGGGAAAATCACTACAAGTACTTTTCAAGAGATCAAGCATCTAATGTGGAGATGGTCAGCCCAAGCATTGCTTGCTCTTCAAGAGGCAGCCGAAAGTTACTTGGTGGATCTCATGCATGATGGTCAGGTGTTAGCCATCCATGCCCGGCGCATCACACTCAAGCCCTTGGATCTCACTCTTGTTTGTAGGATTGATAACAATAGGGATGCATTCATCCTTAACCATGATATGGTTTGAAGAGCTGTGTAAATGCTCATGTATCGTTTTGTGTTTTCACGTTTTCCTTCAGTTCTACTCAACTAGTTGTACTTTATGCGATGTATCGGATTTGGATATTTTAAGTTTCCTTGTTTTCAATGTTGTGTACCGGACTTGCTCATTGATTTGAATAATTTAAGTTTTCTTCATTTCTAATGTCAGTGTATATTCTTATATTTTTGTGGGAAAAAAATTGCAAGTGGATGTGCATGTGTAGGTGCTTTTTTATTTGTGCATGTGTAGATGTATATTTTTAAATTTTTCGAGAAAAATTGATGCATGGTGTGCATAGATCATAATGGTCTTAAATTTGTTCTGTGCATAGATCATGTGGCTTACATCATGAGCATGCATGTGCATGTGCATGTGCAAGCAAGTCCATGTGCATGTGCAAGTACTATTTTGTACGATAATATTTTTTTTCTTAGAAAAAATTGATGCATGGTGTGCAGTGATCAGAATGGGTTGAAATTTATTCTGTGCATAGATCATATAGTTTACATGTCTTAGATAAAATATCATCCCTATCAAAGGCCTATAGGGCCCTTGTCTGAAGGCTCGCATCATGTAGAGGCCTTCTTTTTTTAATAGCAGGTCTATACAATTGAGCCTTCGGACAAGGGTCCTACAGACCTCTAATGGGGTTGATATTTTATCTAGAAGGTGTTCCATGATACTTATATGTACACATAAAATTAGAGCTCATTCTGATAAGGAAAACTATTTTTAAAAATTAAAAAGTATCAAATTTATGTATTGAGCTAATTTAGAAAATATATAAATTTTCATCTATAAGTATGGAAGTAACCCTCATTTCACCTGCTTCTTTGAGCAAGTCTTGTGGAAAACTATCACATCATTGACAAGTTTGCCAATGTACTACTTGAGTGAAGAGTCCTGAACCCTTCCTTGGCGCCTAGATCTTCCACTATGCCTCGATGCAAATTCATCAAGATACACAATTTCCTGCAAACCAATAAAATTGATGTCAGCATTGATCATGCAATGCATGGGAGAGTATGATTTTTTTTAATAGAATGGCCCCAAATTTGATATTTAGGGCCTCTAGGGTATGTAGACCCCACATGTATGATCCCATGCCCATCAGAGGGGCTGGGAAGTGCATTGTCCAAAGGCTTGCGTTGTGGGAAGCCCTGATTTTTGCAGATCCAGGGCTTCCCACGCGAGCCTTCGGATAGTGCACTTCCAAGCCTCTGATGGGCATAGGATCATACATGTGGGGTCTACATACCCTAAAGGCCCTAAATATCAAATTTGGGGAGCAATTGGTAAAAGGAGATACCTTTTTTGCTTCGTCAAGCTCCTTCTGCTGCAAGGGTGCCTCCAAATCTGCTCTTGGAATGGGCCTGCCATCGTCCGGCTGGACCACAGGTGTCGCATGATGTGGTCGAGGTCCGAAGAGTTTATTCTGCAAGCGCTCGAACTCTTCATTTGAGATCTCATATTGAGGAGCTGCATCCTCAATCTGCTTCTTCTGGAGGACGACAATGATAGCAGAGATATCATCTACACTACTTTCATCATATCGCCCTACCTCATCAACCTATGGTAGGGCTTCTTGGTAATCACAGTCCAAGAAATCATCACTGGCATCTCGCACAAGTATACTATATAGTTCCTCCTCCCTCAAGTCCAAGAGCTCCAACACGTCTTGCATGAGGAGGTACTCTTCAATGGTGATGGCACTCAATGAAGCTAGTGGTGGGTGTGACTTTGGGTTTCATCAGGCTGGATGGATGCAAGTGCCATGCGAGAGCTCTCTGCGGTCTCAATGACGACATGGTCTAGAGTGGTCTCCTATGGCTATGTGTGTCTATGTATTTCACTAGAGGGAGATCCTAGATGTCATCATCCTCTGGCTCTTGAACATCAGCGTTCAAGATGTAAATAGCAAAAGCAATATCCCACTCAATGAGATCGAGTGGGATGTGCTCTTCATAGGAGGTTGGGACAGTGGTAGTGCGAAAATCTTGTCCGACATGAGCTAGAGCTCTATTCACCGCCTTCTTGTGGTTGGATCCACTCTTCATATTGAAGAGGAACTCCAAAGGAATCCAACTTAAGGTGGAAATTGGGATAGAGTAGGTGAAGTCATCGATTGCATCGTAAAATGTAGCTAGCAGGATGGAGTTTGGGTCTAAGGTGGAGATGACAGCCTCGAGGTCTAAATTCTTGCAAAACCTAGGGTAGATCTGGTCCCCAAGGTGAGCATAGCGAGTGCTGCTAATCCACGCGACGAAAGCAGGGGAGGCAGCCATCATGGGTAGTGGGGAGAGCTAGCACACAAAGGGAGAGCTAGAGAATAGATAGTATAAATGAGTTTGATCTATAACTTATATTCATATTTATACTTACACTTAAATTTATAATATTTATAATAAATTTATACTTGTGTTTATTATAATACTTTACAAATATCTATTAACTTATATTTATTTTTATACCTTATGTTTATACTCTCGTGAATAAAGGACACTTCATTAAAATATAATAAATAATAAATCATACTTCTATTTCATGTTATATATTATTATTATTATTATATTATATTATTTACATAGTTACTTATATTATTATTTATACTTTAATATATACTTAAATTTATATTTATTTTTAAACTTATATCTATAGACTTAAAAATTAATGACACTTCATTACAATATAACAAATCATAAAAATATATTTATATTTCTAGCATAATTAACTATATTATTATTTACACTTAAATATATACTTATATTTACATTTATGTTTGTACTTACTTATACTTATCATTATTTTCTTACATATTAAAGGGTTTGAAACATATTAGACTTAAAAAACCACAACACTTTATGAAAATGAAGAAAAATTAAATTTACAATACTTTTAGAGAAACAACTTCTTGTATTCACTTGGAAGAATAAGAATTACATTGACTCCACAATCTCAAGGATGTGCGGAGCAACACATTGCTTGCATGTTTTGCAATGTTCACTTTAACTCCCAACCTTCCTACCATCCAACTTAAAATAGAAATTACAAGGGGGATTATTGGACATAAGTTGGATTTTCTGCCTCACAAAACTAAGGGGCCAATGAATCTCTACATTAACGCTAAAAGAGTCATGACCCTCCCAAAGAATAACCACATCAATGAGTGCTGAATGCGTGCCATCTCACATGTCTTGGTCCAAGCTGAGCCACTTCCTTCGTAGAAGTCGCCACCTCCTATACTTGAAGTGAAGGCACAAAGTTTGTCTTGCAATGAAGTACATGTCATAACAAACAAACAACCAACATGAAAACATAAAATCTACAATCAATAATCAACGATCAGTGTCTTGCACAGTGAAGTACTTATGAATAAAAACCATCAACAATCAACAGAAGTGCAATCTTACCTAAAGGCAACATCTGACATAGTAATTATGCACTCAATGATATCATCGTGTGGTGGTGAGTTCTCTTGAGATGCCATGACTCACCCAGTATAACTGAGTCATCCAATCCTCAGATGGGCACTTACATTGATAAGTACTCTTAGTTTTCTTAACTACTTCACATGACCCAAACAAATGTGCAAACAAACCAAATGGTACAAACCACCTTAGATGCACATCTCTAGAGCCTGTGGATAGTTGCATGGCAGCATGAACATCAATTTTTATCTTTACCCTACATGCTTCTGACATGTCTAAGCTAGGATTATACCATTCTTGGCTAGACAACAATGGTAGTGAAATATACTCCAAACTATGTCTCTCCACATCATACACTAAATCATAAAAGTAAACATTCTGAGATGCCAATTCGCTCACTCTTATTGTCATAGATCAAGGCACCTATCTCTGCATGTAAAACATTTAGCTTTCCACTAAAACATTTTACATTCTGCCATTCACGCAGAGTGGATGGATATAAAGCTGCAAGAAGCAACAAAAATGCTTGTATTAAAACTCTATCTAATAACCATGGTCTCAAAGCACAAGAACACAAAGTACAGAGATATAAACTTACTGTTAGGCTTATGTCTTTTATTGAAGTTATCATGATGCACTCGAATCTCTTTGTGCATATAAATATGTTGAATGAAAACCTCTATTATTGTACTCATACCATTTGTGTGTCTCCTGAACTCTATGATTCCACCTTTCCATTGCTTGTTGGGGTCTGTGACATATTTGAGCTTGACCTTGAAATTGCCACCACGAGTACTTGGTCGTATTAAAATCCAATTTAACTTACTGCACTAATCAAGGTTCCAGTTACCTTCATCATCTCTCTTGTTAAACACCTCCACTGTGTGAATATTATTGATATTCCTCCTCCTTAAAGACATCTAAATTAATAAAGCTAGATCGCATGATTAATAAATATATATGTTAGATTGTAAGCAACAAATAAAGATTAAAACAACAAGAAATAAACAGCAACTTATTGCTTTGATTTACACAAACTTGTTGCTCCTATGAAAATAAGCATAAACACATCAAGACAAAATATTAACAAACCCTAAACCTATGATCATTACTCACATCAAGACAAAACATAGACAAACCCTAAACCTATGCTCATTACTGTTGTATTTTATGCCACTTAAAATCATTACTGTGCAGAGAAGATTGTAATCAACAAATAAAGATTAAAACAACAAGAAATAAACAACAACTTACTGCTCACAACCTTGTTGCTCACAATCTTGTTACTCCTATGAAAATAAACAGCAACACATCAAGACAAAACATAAACAAATCCTAAACCTATTATCATTACTGTGGTATTTCATGCCACTTCAAATCATTACTGTGCAAAGAAGATTGTAAGCACCAAATAAAGATTAAAACAACAAGAAATAAACAACAACTTACTGCTTTGATTTACACAACTTGTTGCTCACAACCTTGCTCCTATGAAAATAAACAGCAACACATCAAGACAAAACATAAACAAATCCTAAACCTATTATCATTACTCACATCAAGACAAAACATAGACAAACCCTAAACATATGATAATTACTCACAAGAATTTGATGCCACTTCACATCAAGATAGCTATCTGTAGTGCAGACAAGAGAAAGTTCATGTAAGAAAGTGGGCATAACTCACAGACGTTTTGTCCAAATGAGATGAAATTTTAGGAGGAGAGAGCTATGGTGGAGAACAACATACATGTAAAGTTTCGTGAAGAAAGAACAAGAGTTGCAGAAGATATGGTGAAATTGAATTCCACCAAAAAAGGAAAAAATGAACAGGTAGTGAAATGCAAAAGGAGGGAAAGTAAAAAGTTAAACATAAAAAATGGAAAAAAATGAAATTCGGTTTTCAAACTTCCATGTGCTGACCACAAGGTACATCTGACATGAAATAATAGTTTATGGCATGAAATATGACATTTCTCTATTTTTTTGAGATATGGGCTCTATTATTTTATTGTCTTAAGAGATTTGGGCAAAGATATGACAAAAAGATCTATGTTACATGGATCTAGAATCTCAGCTCTCTCATTGGTCAGGCCAATCTTTTTTTATTCACTCCTTAAGGGGCAAAATGGAGAGTCCATATTTCTCCTAATGGCACAATTGCACAAATCTCTCTATTTGAGGGTTTAGTATTTCTTACCCTATGGGATTGTGTTGTGAAGTTCCCAATGGCACTTGTCTTAAACTAGCCTAGCTTTGAGGCTACAACGTGTTGTGACATGTTATGTGAATGGCCTCGTGAATCTCTTGGGTTTTGAAGGTAGTCACAAACATTAGCCCTTTATCCTTCCCCGTGTTCTCTATCGCTCATCCGAATGGAAAGAAACATGAACTTGGTCCAGTGATGAAGAAGCTTCTATATATAATGGGCTCCTATAGAAAGTGAAATTCATGCTTGCACTACTATGTGTGCTTACTGTTGGGTGTTTTGTGAAATGCTTACCCCTAATTGTACAACAAAAAAGACATGCCCCAACTATCATAACTGTGGTTGCGTTGGGCAGCTTGTTGGGGATGTGGTTAGCTTGGGACAAACCTAGCTCAAGATCAATACTAAATGTTTGAAACATTAGGGTATCCACCATGGTTTGAGCACTTCTTAAGGGAGTGAACCTTGAGTTTCTTGGTCTTGATTCACTCGAGCTTTGCCCAAAGATAGGGCAACTTAATGCCCTTGTTACAAAGTTTATAATGCTATTTACAGTGCAAGTTGTGGTGAATCTAAGAACCTCCATGGAGGCTCGAAACACTGTAGAGGCTTCTATTTCTAAGGGTCTCCCTTTTCCTTTGCTCATGTCTACATTTAATTAGCTCATCTCATCCCAAACCTCCTTAGTTAAGGTGGATCTGAGATGGAGCCTTGCCTTCTTAACAGGGGAGCACTTTATTTAGTGTTTGTTGGGACCAAAGGCTGGGTTGGTTTGAGGTGAAACGGTCTCTAGTGCTTCTTGAAGTAGCTTAAAGCAGATCTGAAATTGATTTCACACATGTATGTTCTACTCAAGCTATACTTTTTTTTAGTTTGAGTTTTTTTAACTTTTTGAACTTTTATTTTTCTAGGATCACATATCTAGGCTCATGCTTGTAGACTCAAGTTTCTAGACTCATGTTTGTGGTCTCACGCCTCTAGACTCATGTTTGTAACCTCGCATCTATTTTATGTGAAATAGGCCCATAGAGGTCTAGTAAGCTTAACTCATATTATGCCTAGTGGGCTCTCATGCATAGAGGCTCATGTCTCTAGGTTCATGACTATAGACTCACATATCTAGGCTCACAAATGTAGTTCATGGATGTAGACTCATGCCTGTAGACTCAAATCTATAGGATCATGCCTTTTTTACATGAAATGGGCTCATGGATTTGATTTTTATGAAATAAGCCTACATGGGCATAGACTACTATGAAATAAGCTTACCTGGACACAAACTTTTATGAAAAAGGAATGTGATAAGGTTGGTCTCAATTATTGGAATTACAAAGGATAAGAATTTTCCTTAGAAATTATCATGAAACAGATTTTACGACAAGAAAATCCTTAAAGGACATGAGTAGGTATGTCTTTACAAGCAGTTTTTTATTATGTTGTGGATTTTCCCCAACATAGAGAAACTTTAAGGCAAAATAAAAGATGAATGATAGATTTCTTGTAGAAAGAGAAATAAAGAAAATAAGTGGCTTAAAATAATTTAAAGGTAAAATAAAAGATGAATGATAAATTTTGTAGAAGAGAAATAGAGAAAATAAGTGGCTTATCTTTCACTCAAATGATGGAAGAAAGACTTGTCGCCTTGCCTTGAGTTGATTTGCTTGCAAAAAGTCAAGTTTTGCTCTTTGTTTATAAGGTAAGGCAAGAGTCAAGTAACATGATCCGAGTGGTAGAAATGCTATTAAAAAAAACAAGGCCCTTGCAACAATGTAAGTAATCAATCTTTAAACTGTCGTTGGAAGCCAAGATGATTTGGTAGTTTTTCGGAGATGTTTTCTCTGATTTGCAAGGCACCAAGGCTATGCAAAAATTGTGTGCAAGAACAACCTCTTGTAGCTAGTTCCCAATTGTAGAGTACTGAGGCTATGCAAAAATTATGTCCTCTTGTATCCTAGTTACGAAAACAACACATGTTGGGCCCCAAAACAATGTAAAAATACTATTTTTTAAAGCCTTACAACAAGTACAAGTGCTACTGAACAAGCTTAATCGTCAATTTAAGATTAAGAAAATGTAAGTTGCTTGTGGAAAAGCTCATGAAAATGGTGCATTTTAGCTAGGGAGTTGATTCTTGATCTTTGCACATAAGGTGGTCATGTTTTTGCCAAGACATTGCTAAACACCTTGTGTGCTCAAATCTTGAAGAGGTAGCTTGCAGTAAACTCTCTTTATAGAATAATAGGCACCATCTTGAGAGAGGGTTCCCCGTTTTCTTCAAGCCCTACAGAAGCCTTTGTATTAAGGTTTCAAGCACCTAGTTTGTCGAAAAGTCCTTGTCTTTTTTAACTTTAGCTTCCCATTCGTAAGCTTTTGAATTTTTAATACCTTGGCTATACCACTAATTGGATCTTGGTTTAAGGATTTCTTACCACTCACTCACCTTTCAAACTAGAATTGAACGACCATGTGCAAATAAATCAACCGTGGCAAAAGTATATGGAAGTATGAAGAAAAATAACACAAGCATTGGATGTAATCTTCCCCCCTCCGCCCCCCCCTCCCCCAGACATGAGTGGCTCTACTTCCCACAGCTGGCATTTTTTATATTTCTTCCAAAATAGACAAGGAGCTATAATTAGCTTTTCTTACAAAATTGGGCTTGACTTTTTTAAGAATAAACATAATCTTATAAGTAAGGTTATAATTATAAATAACTACACTAACATGTACACAAAATATAGCATGCCCCAACCATATAAAGCGAATAATGGATATAATAACAAAATGTCATCACATGGCCAAATAAATGAAGAAACCCACATCATGGAGTTGTATTGTGGCTCGAAGGCAAGATCCCAATGACGCGTGATTCAGTAAGCTAAGGTAAAAGCTCTTGACTTGAACATATTTGGCACTACCCATGAGGACTAGCCTAAGGCTGAGATGTGTTCATTCCTAGTTATTGGAATCACCTAATATTCCCTAGTGTCGATTAGATCATAGCTATATACGGAGATCACTTTCATGAGAAGACATGCACACGCTGCAATAAATGTAAATTTCAAAAGACATGTCATTTGTTGATTGGAAGCTTGAATGATTTCATAGAGGTCTATTTACAATCATAACATGTGGCATTACAAGTGGCAAGCTCTCATGTATTAATGTGCAACAAGACACTGTACCATGTCTCATTTGCAATATTGACATGCAACACCACGGGGAGAGGAGACAACATTGTCATTCAATACGGCTGAGAGCACGAGGCAGGCAGGCAAAAGAGTTAACGGAAGCCCGCATCCAAGCCAATGAACCAAATCCCCGAGATGACTGGAAGATCCACAAATGTGTGTCCGAGAAGCAACACCAAGAAGTGGACTATCAAGAATATAGCGAGAGATTGGGCTAAGTAGTTAATCTCAAGTTCTGAGGTTGCAGTCAGAACAGCAAGAAAGCACAAAACAGGGGACGACTGAGAAAGCACAACGAAAAACACGATTTCCTGAAGAGAGCACAATCCAAGGGAGCAAGGAGCTGACCAATCATTGTACGAAAAACCAAGAAAGTACTGAGAAAACCAATCAACAGGTGCCAGGCGTTGAGCATAGGCTTGTACAAAAGTATAAAAAGGCAGGAGCAAGCAACCATGTGTTATGGTCTTTCGAGTGATCTTTCCAATTGTAGCAAACCCCGCCTTTGTAGCCTTGCCTACCACTGTACCGTTTCATTTTAGCAATCAAGTTGTCTTACTATGTTAAACATTGTACTTGATTGTCATAATCCAAATACATCAATTGACTCTCGCATATTCTTTTCCATGTCTCAGAGTAAAAAAGTGAGTGAGAAGCACACGTACGGACACGATCGAGCACGTCAGTCTAATTTTCATCAAGAGTCTAGGCTTCATAACCTAGATGGTAGCTCATTGCTACCTGGTAATCCGGACCCAAAGTCCTTACTCGGCTGTGAGACATTTTTTCCACAACTTGGTGCTTTCGAGCCAAGCTACACATCTAACAAACAGAGAACTCTAAGCATTTATGCTCAGCACCTGGAAAAATCATGATTTCTGTGATTGAGGTGTCCCAGATGAGTAATCTGAGGTGCTAACTGGACAAGTCTAAGGCTCCCATGCCTGACATCTGACATAAGAGACCTGTGGTGTATTTACTTCAAAGCTCATAGTCTTGGTGCTAACCCAACAAACTGTTTCGATCCCGTTCAATCCATACAAGTCAGAAAATACTGAAGCACTTTGTTCACCTTTGGTAGCTGCTTGGCTTTGAAAATCATCTTAACCTTTACTACTGCTGTGAAAATGTCTACTCTTCTTCTGTAGGTCGTTAGATATGAATTTATGGACTGATCAAGCCCTAGAGACATACAGACTTGATTGTTTTTTTACTTCACTAACCAATCACAAGGACAAATCACCGTTTCTATACTGTCCTCAACATTCAACTCTTGTGGAGCTAAGTATTTCAATCTACTGTCCGGACCTCAAAAGCTAAGCCTTGGATCAAGAGTACAGAAAGAGGTATTCTTCTTCTGAAAGATTTACTTCTTACAGCCACTCACAAAGCAACAACCGCTAGACTTCCTATATCTTGCAAGAAAGGTATGGCTCAGAAAATTCAAAAACCTCTGCGGACAAGTTAGCTAAGGCTGGTTACACAACATTTCCACCAATGAGTGGGAAGTTGATGAGCAGGCAGGCAAGATTGCCTGCACTCCCTGAAGGGCAGCCTGGACACCAATGGGCAGTTCGACAGGCAAGATTGCCCATCTGTCCCTGACAGGGGCCCTGCTGACAGGCAGTGGTGGTTGTTTAACCAGCCTAAGAATGCAGAACAATGCTAAGTGACCTCTCAGAATCTGAGAAAATTTGACACCACAGGCATGCCACATGATGACAGACCACAGGCATGCCACAGGATGACAGGCTGTAATGACCCACAAACTGTAGATTAATATCCATCTCTCAGATAGTGTCTCGATATTCCACTGCTTCTGGATGCAACCTTTTCTAACAATCAGTCAGATTGAAATGCTTCAGAGCCCGAGATACAGAACAAGGAAAAGGAGCTACCTGAAAGCTCAAGAATGAGAGAAAGCAGACTGCAGGAGATCTAGAAAGCTATACCTTCACTCATCACAAGGTGTACTTCCATCCTTATAAGCAGGCTCAGTTGCCCATTCCTTCTCTAGCTTGGTTTGAAGTTCGTGTCATTCCTACTTTTAAGCAATGTCCTAACATATACACTGTAATTCTCATAGCAAGATAAGGAGCATCTGGGAATACCATAAGTCCACAAAAGAGCAAGAAATCATGTCCAAAACAAATGCTTGCTATATATGGTTTGTAACAAAGTACACAGTGTGAGACTGTACTTTATGTGTCTCAAACAAAAATAATGTTAATTGACCAAGTCCTCCCTGAATTAATGCTTTTCAATCCACATTTGCTAAGCCAGAATGACCAGCGCAAGATACACGGAGGCACAGAGAAAGATGAAGGAAATCAGTCCCCTGCATACACGACATCCATGGTTTAGGAAAGTAGAAAAACATAAAAATTGATTGAAATTTTTACAAGTAAAACATAAATCATAGAATAGTATATAATCATGTATCATTAATGCCACATGACCAACTCAGGAGTCGCCCCTCTTGAAGATAGGGAAGTCATGCACCTATCAACAAAGAACGTGCTTGATATCCCCATGCTGGACCACACCATCCATCTTGATGGTCTATTAGATATGGTTGGTCTCCAAATACCCTCCCACAAGGTCTACACTACTAAAATAGAAGCTCTTAACCTGCACCAACTGATACAGCTCTCGTCTTCATCTGAGGTGCGACTCCTAAAAACAATTCTTGGGCAGCTCCACTAGCAGTATTGCTGATAAGATAACAACCTGCAAGCTCTTGCAGAGCAGCTCCACCACCCAATGGACTGACATTTTTCATATTCTAAACCTTCTGCAAAAATTATTTCCCCTTGTCAGGTACAGTCACTTGGGAATGTGCAAGGTCTAAGAGGTGCACACAGTCACATCCAAAAGATGGTGGCCCATGAGGAGCTAAAGAAAGGATGGAAAAATGGAGAGATCCACATCCTGCACCAAGGTCATCGCGAAACGTTTCACTATCGAAACGAAACGATGCTGAAACGATTTATTTTGGAACAAAATGTTTCAACACCTGGTAGGTGGACAATGAAACGTTGGACTAAAACGATCATATATACATAAAATGTGAAGGTGTTGGCCAATAGTTATAAGATGATATTAGCATATTTATCATTAGTAAACAAAGAAGACATACAAAAGAGAAGAGAAAAGAACAAATAGGATGAGAAAGAAGGAAAGAGAAAGAATTATAAAAGCTAAAAAAGCGCACAAAATCACAACCTTTTTTCCCACATGAAACGATATGGTTTCAATGTACACATGAAACGTTTCAACACTGAAACGTGAAACGTATCCGTTCGTCTAAGGACATGCCTCTTCAAATGTGTCTCTTCATGTAACGCGCGGAAGCTCTGGGGAGTCTTCTTTCAGCCCTAAACACTCTTGGAAACCTTCTGATGCAAAAACGCACCATCTGATGCAAAAACGCAGGTAGAGAGAGAGTAGAGAGAGAGAGTGAGAAGTGCTGGAATTTCAGTATATACTATGGTACAAAAAGGTACATGTCTTTGCAGCCATGGGCTGCCTTCATAAAAAGGTTGCTAACCCTAAATTCTGTCCCCTATGGGACCCCTAGTGACTCACACCCCTAGTGGGAGTGAATGCCTAATACAAAGAGCAAGGGGGCTATTTATAGCCCCTTGGAGTGCATGAGAAACTGGCCGACTGCTGGTCGGCCAGTTCATAATTCATTAATTCCATTTAATGCTGCCGACTGGATCTCTTGATGCGCCTGCTGCCAGCACCCCTCTGTCCTGCTGCCGACAGCCCACTGGTGTTGCTGATGTCATCCTCCATCCAGCCGACAGTCCTTCTGATCCATGCTTTGCTCCAAGTCCTGCTCCATGTCCATCTTCTACTGGTTCATAGTCTTTATCTGCTTGCCTCTTCTGGATCTAGCCCTGGAAATGTCCATGGCATCTGTGATGCACATGACATCCCCCTCTGCTAAACTTGATGACGGGAATCCAACCTGCTCTTGGATGACTGTCATCATCCCAATCCTATTCCGAAGTCCCTCTGTCATCATCCATCCCTGGCAAACCTTTTTCTCTGAAAATCCGGTCTGTTCTCCAAACCACTCTGTCTCTGATGAAGATCTATGCATCTGGTCTTCCTCTAGTCCACAATCCATTCCTGCCCTGGCTCTGAACACCGTCTTGGTCTTCGTTCCTGGAACTGAGTCTGGCACTCTCACATCACCCTTGGAGGATCAACCTCCCTTGGGACCGTTCCCTTAGAACCTATCTGGCTCACGGAACTGCCATCCCCATCTGGCACTGTGGAACACCACCAACACATCTCCTGGGAGTTCTTCCCGATCTGTGTTCCCGCCTTGGGCTTCGAATCCGTGTACTTTCCTGTACCTTGGACCTGTACACCATCATCTGGGACTGAATCAGTGTTTAGCTTTGCTGAGCCTGATGCTCTGATACCAATGTAACGCGCGGAAGCTCTGGGGAGTCTTCTTTCAGCCCTAAACACTCTTGGAAACCTTCTGATGCAAAAACGCACCATCTGATGCAAAAACGCAGGTAGAGAGAGAGTAGAGAGAGAGAGTGAGAAGTGCTGGAATTTCAGTATATACTATGGTACAAAAAGGTACATGTCTTTGCAGCCATGGGCTGCCTTCATAAAAAGGTTGCTAACCCTAAATTCTGTCCCCTATGGGACCCCTAGTGACTCACACCCCTAGTGGGAGTGAATGCCTAATACAAAGAGCAAGGGGGCTATTTATAGCCCCTTGGAGTGCATGAGAAACTGGCCGACTGCTGGTCGGCCAGTTCATAATTCATTAATTCCATTTAATGCTGCCGACTGGATCTCTTGATGCGCCTGCTGCCAGCACCCCTCTGTCCTGCAGCCGACAGCCCACTGGTGTTGCTGATGTCATCCTCCATCCAGCCGACAGTCCTTCTGATCCATGCTTTGCTCCAAGTCCTGCTCCATGTCCATCTTCTACTGGTTCATAGTCTTTATCTGCTTGCCTCTTCTGGATCTAGCCCTGGAAATGTCCATGGCATCTGTGATGCACATGACACTTCATCTCCTATATAAGAGACCTATTGTACTCAGTTTAATCAATTCAAGTCAATTCAATCTTCTCTCAAGTGTTCTCTTGAAGGCTCTTGTTCTCTAAGTTAAGTACTTAAGGGATTGGACATGATCTGGATTTGACTCGCCTGCGAGCTCCGCTCTCCCCCCCCCCCCCCCCCCCCCGCTGCTTCTCGCCATCGCGCCTCACTTTCCCCCCCCGCCAGCCCTCCGCGGTCTCCTCCGCCCTCTCCCCCGCCTTCTTCATCGCGCCCCTCTACGCCACCTCCCATCCGCCTTCTGCCTCGCGTTTCTCCCCCGCCTTCACCCCCCCGCCTCCCTCCTCTTCTCCGCTTTCTTCCCCCCCCGCCTTCTCTTCCTTCGCCTCCCTCCTCGCTGCATTCCCCGCCTCTCCCCCCGCCGTTTACTTCCTTCCCCATTCTTTTTTCCTCCGCCTCTCTAACATCCTTCGCCTCCCCCTCTCTTCTCTCCCCCGCCACCTTTCCCCCTCCGCCCTCTTTCTCCTCCCTTCAGTCCCGCCCCTCCGCCCACCGTTAACTCCTCCCCACCTCACAGCTCCCCCCCCCCCCCCCCCCCCCCGCGCCCCGCCCCCGCTATCCTGTAGCCCTCCGCTTCTCTTTTTTCCTCGCAGGGCTGTGTCCCTCCCGTTGGTGACCCCGGTTTCTGGCTTTTTCCCTCTGGAGGACTCCATGGAAGCCGCTCCGACTAACCCTGCCGATTCCGGACTCCGTCTGGAGTTCACAGCTGAAGATCTTCAGTTGTTTGTTTCCACAGTTTCCGCTCTTGAGGCCTCCTCCTTGGTCTGCAAGATAGTGGGTAGCCGTCCGATGCGGAGAGAGCTTCGCGACCTTCTGCAAGGCAGCCTTGTTGGCGTGCCCGCCAAGATCGTCAGCGTGGATTTTTTGGGACGTGGCTACTATCAGGTGGATTTCGAGTCCCCACAGGCAGCTCAGATGGTGCTGGCTCGGAGCCCCATTGCCCTCCGCTCTTCCCGGGCGTTCCTGGCGCCATGGACTCATGGTTTCGACCCCGCTTCTGACCCGCTAGCAGGCGCGACAGGTTTCCCCGTCACTATCTGTTTTCCTGGACTCCGTAGGGAGTACTTGCCCCTCTTGTCATCCATTGGCAAGGCGTTCGGGCAGGTGGTGGAGACGCCTCAGACAGCGGCTTCAATGATTGCTCGGGCAGCAGGACTCCCGGCCATTCGGGTTGTGGTTCCGTCACCGGAGTCCCTCCCGAAGACGATCCTTCTCCCTTGTCTTTCTGGAGGACATATGATATAGCGCGTGGAGTATTCGGGCCTCCCCGGCCAGTGTTACATATGTCGGGAGATGGGCCATCTCGCACGCGCCTGTCCCCGCAAGGGGGCTCATCCTTCACGTTATGCCGCCTCCGGACCCCCTGCTGGAGACCCGAGGGGTGGCCATCCACTTCAGAGACCGGACATCCCTGGCTCGTCACAGCAGGCGCCATCATCTGACGAGCAGGCCCCGGCGGAGGATGCCGCGCAGTCCCAGGAGGCTGGCGGATGGCAGGAGGTTCGCCGGCGGAAACGCCCGGCCCGCAGGGACCGTCGTCGCAGACGCCAGCAGGCAGCACAGGCTGGCGGACAGGCGACTCCGGCTGGCGTACAGGCACCTATCCGCACTTATGCTCCTGTCAGGGATAGGCGGCCAGCAGGTCCCACCCCGATGGACGAGGATTCAGACTCAGTGCCCGTTGAGGCCGCTGGTGGAGCCTCCCACGTGGAGACCCCACTCCCGCCTCCCCCCGCGGGGGGCCCCCCACCCTCCTTGTAGCAGATTCCTGAGGATCCTGGGCCGCACTCTTCGACCCCCGGCTCCCCTTCCCCTCACCCGGAGAGCACTCCTTCCACCCTTCCTTCTCCCCCCCAGCCCCCCCTCTCCCGCCTCCCCGGCGGCCCCCCCTACACCTATCCTCTGGCAGATGCCTCTCCATCCTCTCCTCGCTCTCCCCCCTCCTCGCCACGAGCCCCCATCCCTCCCTCGGCCTCTCCAGGATACTTCGCCAGACCACCCACTGCCCCGGGGCAGCGCAGCTGGGTAGGCCAGAGCTCAGTCCAGCGGCTGTTCCACCGCCACTCCGGGCCGGTGGAGATGGCGATCCTCGCCTCGCCCGCCACAGAGTTCTCTCCAGCCTCCCCTGGGGGGCCCCCGCGAGTGATGGGGCTACCAGTGGGATTACGGTTTTTTCAGGTGCCTCCAGCTGGATGCTGGCCCGTTCGAGACACTGGTCGCGCCCTTGCGAGTTTGCGTGGTGTGCCATCCCTCTCGTTCTCCCTCTGTGGTGAGCATCATGGTGGCTTTCTCCTTTCCTCTCAGTGTTGCCCCAGACACAGCATGGGATTGTAACTCTGTAGAGGAAGTTTTGCGTGATCAGATACTGGAGTTTTCTCACCACTTCAGTGACTTGGGGCTCACGGGACCTATTGCAGACTCGATTACACTCAGCCCGCATGAGCCTGTTTGGTATAGGAGACTGGCGGGCGGATCCGGTCCACACCTCAGTTGAGGCGGTGCTTCTGATTCTCCTCCATGCCGCCCCGAGGGTGCAGTCTACCTTTAGATACATATATGCAGAGGATTGGTCTCACGCCTATGCCCTGGACAGGGCGAAGGCGGAGTGGGGCTGGACACAGAGACAGGTCACCCCTCTTTTTGGAGAGACTCCGCACCCGGACAGACAGTGATTATTCTCCCTCCAAGCCGGCGCCCAAGACTCACAGAGTGGAGGGCAGATCATCCGGGCCGGCTGAGAGGGGTGAGCCAGTGGAGGCTGCTTCACTTGCCATAGCTCATCCATGAGGATCCTCTCATGGAACATCCAGGGTCTCGGTGGACATCGCTGCTACATTGGCCGGGGCAGACTTCGCCAGGAGATCCAGAGGGCTCTCGTTGGAGGACCCATCGATATCCTTTTCATCCAGGAGCACCACCTTTCTGCCGGGCGTACCCGCACCTGCGGGAAGATCTTGCCAGGCAGGAGTCACACTTTTTGGTCACCGGCATATGGCTCCCAGGGGAACCAGGGTGGAGTATGCATCTCAGTCAGCGAGCAGCTTCTATCTGAAGTTGTGGACTCTGGCATTCTGGTCCAGGGTCGTGCGTAGTGGATCATCCTTCGGGTTGGGGAAGACCGCATTGGCTTCCTCAACTTCTACGCCCCTAATGGGGCGACCGGGAGAGCCGAGTTCTGGAGCACCATTAGGCAGTCCCTCCCCTTGGCAGACCATTGGTGCCTCGGAGGGGATTGCAACATGCTGGAGGATGCAGAGGACAGGATGGGGGGCAGCCAGGAGACCATTCATGGGCCGGAGCTAGCTGCCTGGGAGGAACTAGTGCTTCAGGTGAGAGGCCAGGATCCGTGGACTCTCCCGGAGTTTGGCAGGTTGCAGGGGAGCCTATCTTTCTCGCGCTCGGATAGACGGGCCACAGGGGTTAATCTATCCCGCATCGACAGGTTTTACATTGATGAGTGGGCCTGTGATAGAGGTGGCACAGTGGGCATACTTGCAGGCTCCTCGTTTTCAGATCACTATCCAGTGCTTCTCCAGATCGAGGACCCCACGAGAGGAGAGCAGGGCCAGAGCGTCCGGATTCCAGATTGTCTCATAGAGGAGCCCGAGATTGCGATCAGAGTTGAGCAGGTCTGGCAGGAGCTACAGTTCAGGAGAGGATCGGCAGCCAGCGACCTTGCCAGTGGCTTGCAGGAGATTAGCCAGATGCTCAGACAGGCTGCCTTGGACCGGCTGGAGGCTTTCAGAGAGCAGGAGAGGAGCCTACGGAGGAGTCTAGCGTCCCTCCAGAGACTCCAGGAGAGGGATCCTACGAGCCCTTGGGTCTCAGAGCAGATGGATTCAGCTCGCACGGAGATCAGATCCATCGAGGAGAGGAGGGTGGAGTTCCGATTCCATGCTCGGGCTTCTTTTTGGACACAGGCTGGGGACAGAGTGACTCGAGATTTCTTTGAGGCGACAGGGCCTCGCTTCAGACGAGAGGGTCTCAGGCGTCTCCGGCAGGCTGATGGCCAGGTTGTGGTGGATCCCCCCAGGGTTCGGGCTATAGCCACAGATTTTTACAGGGACCTTCTCTCTGCTGAGCCAGCAGATGACAGGGTGAGAGAGGCTCGGGAGGCAGTCTGGAGCTTCACGAGACTGGTTGTGCCGGCCCATTTACAGCACTCCCTTCTCTCGCCCTTCTCGGATACGGAACTGGAGGAGGCTCTTCAGGCATTACCTCGGGGCAAATGCCCAGGAGAGGACGGTCTTTCGGTGGCTTTCTTCCAGAGGTATTGGGGCCTCTTACACAGGGGCTTCAGATTGGCATTCCAGGAGATTATGGAGTCAGGAGTCATGCCGGACAGCATGGCTGAGGGTTTGATCCACTTGATCCCCAAAGAGGGAGGAGACAGATTGGAGATTAGACAGTGGAGACCGATCACCTTGCTAGGCACGGCCTACAAGGTCCTAGCTAAGGCGATCAGCAGGCGGCTTCAGCCTCACCTTCCGGACATCATCCACTCCACGCAGACTGGCTTCATCCAGGATAGGAGCATTCTGGATAACATTTTCTCCTTCTGGGAGGCTACGGCTCTGGCTAGATTTCGACAG